>NC_046165.1:81465497-81474716 GCF_011064425.1 Rattus rattus | reverse complement strand
AGGGAAGGGGGGAGGGGGATGTCGCCCGAAACCAGGAAAGGGAATTACACTCAAAATGTATATAAGAAATACTCAAGTTAATAAAAAAAAAAGTCCTATAAGTTTATGATAAAAAACTATTATAAATTGGCCTTTCACTAAACATGGAAAAAAAAAAAAAAAGAAGATGACTGTCAGATGGGGTCTGATGGGCACATCTTTACAATCCTAGCATTTAAGGGTCTAAGATAAGAGAATCTTGAATTTGAAGCCAGCCTGAGCTGTAGAGTGAGTCTTAGTCTCAAGAAAATGAAATCAACAACACAGCCTCCTCCCTAAACAACAGCAACCAAAGGGATAAAGGAAAGGGAATGGTGGTTGGCTCCTGCCCTGGACCATCTCACTTGGCTTGCCTTAGGATCAGTTTAAAGTACATTAAACACTTTAACTTCGGGAAATACTGTGGATTGAAGGGACCTGTTAACTCCTTAGCTCATGCTGTGAGAGGCTTAGCATTCACATACAAACTGGACCTAGACAGGTTGTCAGGGCCTTAGGAGAAGATAATGGTATGGATTATGTTCATTGTTTCACCGAGTGTGTGTGTGTGTGTGTGTGTGTGTGTGTGTGTGTGTGTGTGTGTGTGTTGGGGTTGGGATGTAGAGTCGAGAGGGTGCATGGGGACGAGTGGGGCTGCACATGGCAGACTGCCCCTTCCACTCAGGCAAGAGAGGAAGCCAACTTTAAAATTTTTCTATAAATATCCAAGCACAGAGGTCATTTTCCTTTTTTACTCTTGTTAAGTAGCAGAGTCAACAGTTGGATAAACAAGGAGGAGGAAGAGGAAGAAAAGGAAGATGCAGAAGAAGAACAGGAAAAGGAAGAGGAAGAGGGAGAGGAGGAAGAGGAAGAGGAAGGAGAAGGAGAAGAAGAAGAGGAGGAGGAGGAAGAAGAAGATGAAGAAGAAGAAGAAGAAGAAGAAGAAGAAGAAGAAGAAGAAGAAGAAGAAGAAGAAGAAGAAGAAGAAGAAGAAGAAGAAGAAGAAGAAGCAGCAACAGAAGCAGAAGCAGAAGCAGAAGCAGAAGCAGAAGCAGAAGCAGAAGCAGAAGCAGAAGCACAAACAATAGCCTTGGATTTCATGTGCCTGATAACTTGAGGGTGCCAGGGTGGTCAATACCATACTGTTGCATTTACTCATTTAAAATTTCACTTCCTTATTACTGATACTTATTATTAATGTGTGTGTATGATATTATCTATACAGTCTTGTACACTCTGGTGTGTGTGCCACAACTTTGTGGAGTTTATTCTCTGCCACTTTCACATGGTTCCTGGGGTTGGGGCTCAGGTCCTCAAGCCTGGAGCTTCAAGACGCAAGCATCTTTACCCGCTGAGGCAACATGCCGGCCTGAACTTACTTATGTATAATACACTCTTATAGATTTGGTCTGTCACTTGGTGGCAGAGGACATGTTAAAGTGACTTCAAGGCCCTGGTTTCAATCCCCAGCACTGAAAAGAAAGTGTTGGGTATTTTTCAACTTTATTTTAGCATATTTACAGTTACATAACATCGCCATAATTTTAAACAATTTTTTTTACCACACCAAAACAAAGAAACAAGCAAACAATAAAAAGATAACCCTAAACCTGTCAACTTTTTTGTTGTCTTTTCATTTCAGCTAAGGAAAGGGACTTCCAATTTCTAAGGCAGTAATTTATTAAAAGGAGAAGACATGGGTGTCTGCTGGGACAGAAGGTGAGGCAGGACAGTAGGTCACATGGGCCAGAGTTATCAGGGAGTCCTTTTTCTTTTTAATTGTCTCAAGTTCACAATAATCCCTTATGACAAAGGGACACCTTTTTAAAGTTTAGTTTGATATTTATTTATGTGTACCTATGGGTGTCTATGTGAGCGTTTGCCAGGTGTATTTGAGTGTTACAAGAGCTCAGAAGAGAATGTCACATCCCCTGGAGCTGGAGTTAAAGGTGGCTGTGAGCTTCCCAACATGGGTTCTGGGTCCTCTTCAAAGAGCAACCAGCAACCAGGACTCTTAACTGCTGTGGTCTCTCCAGCCTTCTTTAAAATGAAGTTCAGCCTTCATGGTGGAAAATAAATTATTTTACTCTTTGGGTTATCTTTTTGTGTTCTTGGTAAGCATCATTTGAGGTGAGAAAGTCTTCATTTTTGGTAAGGTCCACTTGCCCATTTGTTGTTGTTTGTCTGTTTTGCCATTTACACATTTGTGGTTATTGAGGAAGGCTTCTCCCCACTCAAAGTTGTGAAGATTTACTCTGTGTTCTCTTTTAAGTGTGCTGTAGTTTCCCTCATACTGTTGGGTCTATGATCCTTTTGGAGCTAAGGTCTCTGGATGCCAGGGATCCTGCTTCATCCTTCCATATGTTGATTATCAACTTTATGGCATTGAGAGATTCCTAAGAGAGTAGTAAAGCACACTTCTGGGCATCTCCAGAGAGGATTACCTAGGGGGCAAGACCAGACCTTGGTATGATGCATGCTAATCATCCCATAGACAGGAAGTCTACTGGAATCAAACAGGAAAATGGAAATCCCAAGTGTCCAATCTTTTCCCTTGCTGCTCTAAGGTGAATGGCTCTAACCTGTTGCATCTTACTTCAATTGATTGACACTCCCATAAGCATGGGAAGTAATAGATTTTTTCCCTTTAATTAGTTGCTTCCATCAGACATTTTATATAGAGAAGAAAATACACAGCCGATATGTATGTGGACATTCTATTAGTATTTAGTAGAAAAGTGGCTGTTCTCCATCAAATGACCTTTCAAATCTCTCTGAAAATCAATACACAAAAAATGTAAAATTGAAAAAGATTCATTTGTTTTTTTTATTAATGTGTATGTGTGTTTGCCTGCATTAGTTATGTAGTTTATGTGCACCATGTGTGTGCAGGGGCTTGCAAAGGCCAGAAGATGGCTTAGGTTCCTTGGGAACTGGAATTACAGATGATTAGAGCTACTTAATGAGGATGCTGGCAACTGGACCTGAGTCTTCCACAAGCTCAGTATGTGCTCTTAACCACTGAGCCATCCTTCCAGCCCTCCTTCTGCATTCCTGATGTTATCCCAGTGATAATGTCCCTATACTTACTGCCACATGCCATGCTGTCTTCATCACTGCCTTTTTGTTTTTCATTTTTAAATTGGTACTTCTTCTTTTTTCTTCATTTTTTTTCCAAGGTTATTTTGTGTCCCTTGGGTTTACATGTGAATTTTAGGATCTGCCTGACAACTTATGGGGGGAAAATACATCTGGGACTCCCATAGGGACCACATTGAATCTGTAGGTTAACTTGGAAGCTTTAGTGACTACTATCAAAACTTCTGTTTTTTTTCCTTTTTTTTTTTAAAGATTTATTTATTTATTTTATGTGAGCACACTGTTGCTGTCTTCAGACACACCAGAAGAGGGCATCAGATCCCATTACAGATGGTTGTGAGCCACCATGGGGTTGCTGGGAATTGAACTCAGAACCTCTGGAAGAATAGACAGTGCTTTTAACCGCTGAGGCACCTCTCCAGCCCTACCAAAACTTCTAATCTTAGAGTTGGAAGTGTTTTCCCACTTACTTAAATATTAAATTTCTTTTTAAAAATGTTTCCTATTGGCTAGGGTTATGTTTTCACTTTTGTTGTATTTACACCAAAGTGTAATAGTTCATTTTCTTAATGTTATACATAGGATTGTTTCTTTCTTTTTTTTTTTTTTATAAACTTGAGTATTTCTTATTTACATTTCTATTGGTATTCCCTTTCCCAGTTTCCGCCAACATCCCCTAACCCTCTCCTCTCCTTCTATATGGGTGTTCCCTCCCATCCCTCCCCATTACCGCCCCCTCCCTCAACAATCACGTTCACTGGGGTTCAGTCTTGGTAGGTCCAAGGGCTTCCCCTTCCACTGGTGCCCTTACTAGGCTATTCATTGCTACCTATGAGGTTGGAGCCCAGGGTCAGTCCATGTATAGTCTTTGGGTAGTGGCTTAGCATAGGATTGTTTCTTAATATTCTTAATGTCTAGTGCTTACAAATACAATTGACTTTTGTACATTGGTCTTTTATGCCACACTGGTACTAAACATGATTATGAGTTTGCATCCTTGTGTGTGTGTGTGTGTGTGTGTGTGTGTGTGTGTGTGTGTGTGTATAGTCACAACCCAGACATCCTGGCCTGAGCCCAGATCCATCTCCTTTGCTGCCCTGCTTAGCCTGTATATACCACCATGCAGGTCATCAGTCATCCAACACTCAGGCTATATAACTCTGCGATGGCTTAGGATGTGGCCCGGTTTGTGACTTGTGAATATTATAACAGATTCTGTGGCCACTTGTCTACCTCTTTTCTGGGTGCCTCACATAAGAGGATAGGGCTTATTTTCCATCTTCAACTCTTATCATTCTCTGCCCCCATCACTGCTATCTTGCTTCTACTTTAACGGCTTTGACTGGGTTATTTAGAGATCCAGTTTTTTGGTTAAAGCAGTGTTCCTTTACGATGCTCCATTACCAGCAGGTTGCTGAAATGAGGCTAGCTGACTGACTACTTGTTGCGTGCCATATAAAGTAAATGTGATTAAACAGAGAATCTGTCTTCTTTTGGGTGGTGGCAGAAAATCAAGAGTACGGTAGCTATAAACTCTGTCAGAAATAAAAGATAAACTTTATTTCCTAAAATCTTAATTTAGGAAAAAGCCAGACTTTTTTTCCCCAAAACAATTTCCCCCTTTGCCTATTCATTTTATTTTCCCCTTTTTATTATTTTTATGATGTATTAAATTAAACCATTTCCTTGCAGTGTGCTAGTTAAGACAATTTCCTTGGCTTTTGCTGAATGGCTTGGCAAGCTAGATGTCTTAGAGCTGAATCGTAAAAACCCATTAAAATCCAGTCATATAAAAATAAAAGATGCCGCCTGGTGTACCCCGTGACATGTTATGGCGAGGTCTCATCACATTATAATAACAACTGCCAGGAAGAAGTGACTGCTGTATAATGCAATATGATGAAGAGAGAGGAGTGTATTAGCGACACAGCCGACCGCATTTAATTAAATCCCATGTCCAAATTAGTTCCCTGATTGACATGCAAGAAGAAAACATGTTTACTGTGATGTTCAAATAGCACAGTTGTTTCAAAAACACACAGGCTTTTTAGCCTGTCTCTGTCTATTTCTCTTTGGTTTTCAAGAGTCATATTGCTTCCAGGGTGAAGTTGGTGTTACCAAGGTTCCTTGTGTCTCCAGGGAGGAAGAACAAGGCTTCCAGGAGGTAAATACCACACTCGTTTGACCAGGCAGTGAACAGAAGAGCTAGAATACAGACTTAGAGAAGATTCAGAAGCCTGTGGTCTTTTGGTGACGCCAAATTTTTGGCAAGGCCAGATTGGGCAGTTGTCTGTTTTATAACCCAAGAATCAACAGTGATTATTAAATGAAAAGATAAAACGATTATACCATAGGTAGTGAATATTTGTGAAGTTAGCGAGGTAAGATTTCGATAAAGTTTTATTGGGATGTATCCACTCATTTACACACTGTTGATATCAACTTTTGCAGACAATAACAGTTGCAATGAAAGTTAGATGGGCTCCAAACCTCAGATGTTACTTAAGATATAAATGTCTTGTGCGGATTCTCAGTTATCCTGGGATATGTGTGATCCATGCCTATAGGTTGGACATGCCTGATTATACACCATTATAGGAAAAGGTTGGTTCTCTCTGATCTATGCCATGACTCTTAGACTAAGGTAAAGCTAAATTCTTAATGTTAAACTAAACATTGAGTTGGAGCCCAAGGATCAGCATATTTTAAAAGAAATCCCCAATATTTTGCTTATGTTCACAAAATAATTGCTGCTGTCCTCTCTCCTGGCCATGTACTTCCTTTCTTCATCAACCCACGAGGCCTAGGATGATGCTGATGACTGGATACGTGAAGCAGGGTTCATATATCAATTTGTTAGGCAAATACTTTCTCTCTCTTTTTTAAAATCTTTATCAACTCGAGTATTTCTTATTTACATTTCGATTGTTATTCCCCTTCTCGGTTTCCCGGCCAACATCCCCCTAGCCCCTACCCCTCCCCTTCTATATGAGTGTTCCCCTCCCCATCCTCCTCCCATTACCACCCTCCCCCCAAAAATTACGTTCACTGGGGTTCAGTCTCGGCAGGACCAAGGGCTTCCCCTTCCACTGGTGCTCTTACTAGGATATTCATTGCTACCTATGAGGTTGAAACCCAGGGTCAGTCCATGTATAGTCTTTGGGTAGTGGCTTAGTCCTGGAAGCTCTGGTTGGTTGGCACTATTGTTCATATGGGGTCTCAAGCCCCTTCAAGCTCTTTTTCGGTCCTTTCTCTGATTCCTTCAACGGGGTCCTGTTCTCAGTTCAGTGGTTTGCTGCTGGCATTCGCCATGTATTTGCTGTATTCTGGCTGTGTCTCTCAGGAGAGATCTACATCTGGCTCAATGGCCTGCACTTCTTTGCTTCATCCATCTTATCTAGTTTGGTGGTTGTATATGTATGGGCCACATGTGGGGTCTCTCTTTGTTTTGAGACAGGATTTCACAGTATAGCCCGTGCTGGCCTTGAACTGTTATACCAATCCTTCTGCCTCTGCCCTCTGAGTGCTGGAATTAGTGGTATACCCCAGCATCCTTGGCTTATGCATGTGCTTTTGATTGTGCACTATATGCCACATGCTAAACCCATAGTTGAGAGGAAAATAAAAAGGTCTGATATAAAATTACATGATAAGAGGTCCACATTAATTGCCTAGAATAAGACTTACTATACATAGGTGGAAACTCACAGTAACCTTTATATTTCAAATAATGAGTATTTTTGTTTCTATTACAATACTAGACTTAGAGAATTTGAGAGCTTGTATATTGGTAATGTGAAACTTAACTATAATCTGTAGGCACTGTTGGAATTTGATGGACAGACAATAAGGTGTTAACTGTGTTTACGATGAAATGCTGAGCTGGTGTGAAGCCATAGGACTCATTAGTATAGTGATTTCTTCTCTTATAAAACAAATACAAAATCAGATGGTATCATTATTGCCATAAATGGATTTAGAAAATGAAAGACTATTTAAGTTCAGAAGGAAGGTACTTAGACATTAATTTATCAACCAATATCACTGTGATACAATGCTGCATTATATAAGTCCAATGGATTTCAAATTGTTTTGTTCTCTTGGACTCAGTTCTGGTTTTCTTGGACCTGTTCAGGGCTCTCTTTGTCAACATGCTGAAGCAGTGCATTAGAATGGGAAGGTAAGATTTTGGTCATAACTCTATCATCATCCACTGGCCATGGGAGAAGCAACTTCTGTCACATTGCCAGTGCAGGCTCAGTTTTTGAGAATATATCCTGTAAAGACCCGAAAGCAAATAATGATAATATGATTAGAAAAAACTGCCAGTCTTTTCTAGATCAACACATTAGTTATCTTTAGTGTAGACACCTTACAAATTAAGAAGCTTAACACAAAAAACATTAATCTCCTAGTTGGTGTGTGCTAGGAATATTTAAGGAGGGTTGGGTGAAACTCTGGCTCAGGATGTCTTACAAATTAGCCCAGCTGGGAATGAGGTAGCCTCAGGGCTCACTCGGGGTCTAGACCTGCTTCTGAGCTCACCCACACGGTTATTGGACAGGTATAGTCCCTCATGGCCCACTGCCCTGAGGTCTGACTTTCTCTCTGGCTGTTGCTAAGATATCTCCCAGAGTCCTTGTCATATGGGCTCCCTTACAGGGACAGCTCAAAAATGGGAGCTTCTATCATAATTGGTAAGTGAGAAAGAAAAGAGGGTATGATGGAGACATAAGTGTCAGAAGTGACATTGTCTTCACAATTCTGTGTTCCGTTTATTGGAAGTTGGGTACTACAACTAGCTTGTCCCAAGACTAGGACTTGTACAAAGCTGTGGGTGACAGGTGGTAAAATGACAATCTCCTTTTTTTTCCGGGATCATAAAAGTCATCTGGACACACAAAAGTCCACCCATTATAGATATACTGTGATAGGCAAAAACTTATTGAAGATCTACTAGTGTACCATGTATCAGACATGTGTACATGTGTACATTCATGAGCCATAATGCTCAGAATAAGCAGGCATCGCTGCTTCTGTGTGCCGTTCTCTCTGGAAAAAAAGAGATCCTGCTGCAGTGCTTGGCATGCAAGAAGTCTCCCGAAAATCTTATTTTTATTTTTGCAGGGCAAATAGCCTGTCTCAGAAACACAGCCAAACTTCCCAGTCTGTGGCATCTCTAATCCTATTGTAGACAAATGCGATTTGCTTAGCCAGCTCAGAACTGGCTGTGTGTTCAGTTAGACTTGAAAGATGCAATTCATAACAGTGTTCAATGTTGCACACTTGTAACTGTATCTCTCAGGCTCCTGTTTCCTGAGTGGATTTTTCCAGACCATAGACACACCAGAGCTTCATGGAAGTAGCTATTCTGAAAGTCTCTTGGAGAGCCCTGCTGGCCACCATGTCCTCTTGCACTGCGCAGGCCAAGTTGACCTACCGTCTTCTAGCTCTGAATCATTTTAATTGCTTTCTTTTCTAGATGCGTCTTTTCAGTCTCTCAAGTGCTCTCTTGAAAATGGCTTCTTGAACTACAAACAAGATTTCAAATGTGTGCCTAGTGATGCCAGTATTTTGTGGTTACTTTCTGTAATTAATATTCCACATTTCAGAAACTGTTTCCAGGTTTTAATTGACTTTTGTCACCCCCGTCTTGCTCCCACACTGTGCTGGCCATCCATGTGCATTATTAATCAACTGCGCACACTGTGTTTGCCTGCCCCCTCAACTCAGTATTGAGTTCTTTTTTTTTTAATTTTTTTATTATTATTAACTTGAGTATTTCTTATATACATTTCGAGTGTTATTCCCTTTCCCGGTTTCCGGGCAAACATCACCCCTCCCCCCTCCCCCTTCTTATGGGTGTTCCTCCCAACCCTTTCCCCTTGCTTCCCCTCCCCAAAAGTCTAGTTCACTGGGGGTTCAGTCTTAGCAGGACCCAGGGCTTCCCCTTCCACTGGTGCTCTTACTAGGATATTCATTGCTACCTATGAGGTCAGAGTCCAGGGTCAGTCCATGTATAGTCTTTGGGTAGTGGCTTAGTCCCTGGAAGCTCTGGTTGGTTGGCATTGCTGTACATATGGGGTCTCGAGCTCCTTCAAG
>NC_046165.1:81407174-81465397 GCF_011064425.1 Rattus rattus | reverse complement strand
TCCTTCAACAGGGTCCTGTTCTCAGTTCAGTGGTTTCCTGCTGGCATACGCCTCTGTATTTGCTGTATTCTGGCTGTGTCTCTCTTCAGGAGCGATCTGCATTCACATTTTGATCATCCGCCTTTGAGTTTCATTTGTTCTAGGTATCTAGGGTAATTCAAGCATTTGGGCTAATAGCCACTTATCAATGAGTACATACCATGTATGTCTTTCTGTGATTGTTAGCTCACCAGGATGATATTTTCCAGTTCCAACCATTTGCCTATTTAATTTCATATAAAGTCATTGTTTTTGATAGCTGAGTAATATTCCATTGTGTAGATGTACCACATTTTCTGTATCCATTCCTCTGTTGAAGGGCATCTGGGTTCTTTCCAGCTTCTGGCTATTATAAATAAATGATGAACATAGTGGAGCACGTGTCTTTTTTATATGTTGGGGCATCTTTTGGGTATATGCCCAGGAGAGGTATAGCTGGATCCTCAGGCAGTTCAATGTCCAATTTTCTGAGGAACCTCCAGACTGATTTCCAGAATGGTTGTAGCAGTCTGCAACCCCACCAACAATGGAGGAGTGTTTCTTTCTCCACATCCTCGCCAGCATTTGCTGTCACCTGAGTTTTTGATCTTAGCCATTCTCACTGGTGTGAGGTGAAATCTCAGGGTTGTTTTGATTTGCATTTCCTTATGACTAAAGATGTTGAACATTTCTTTTTAGGTGTTTCTCAGCCATTCGGCATTCCTCAGCTGTGAATTTTTTGTTTAGCTCTGAACCCCATTTTTTAATAGGGTTATTTGTCTCCCCTGCTGTCTAACTTTTGAGTTCTTTGTATATTTTGGATATAAGCCCTCTATCTGTTGTAGGATTGGTAAAGATCTTTTCCCAATCTGTTGGTTGCCGTTTTGTCCTAACCACAGTGTCCTTTGCCTTTACAGAAGCTTTGCAGTTTTATGAGATCCCATTTGTCGATTCTTGATCTTAGAGCATAAGCCATTGGTGTTTTGTTCAGAAATTTTTTTCCAGTGCCCATGTGTTCCAAATGCTTCCTAGTTTTTTTCTATTAGTTTTGAGTGTCTGGTTTGATGTGGAGGTCCTTGATCCACTTGGACTTAAGCTTTGTACAGGGTGATAAGCATGGATCGATCTGCATTCTTCTACATGTTGACCTCCAGTTGAACCAGCACCATTTGCTGAAAATGCTATCTTTTTTTCCATTGGATGGTTTTGGCCTTTGTCAAAAAATCAATGACCATAGGTGTGTGGGTTCATTTCTGGTCTTCAATTCTGTTCCATTGGTCTATCTGTCTGTCTCTGTACCAATACCATGCAGTTTTTATCACTATTGCTCTGTAATACTGCTTGAGTTCAGGGATAGTGATTCCCTGAAGTCCTTTCTTTCGTTGCCCTTTCGTGGTTTAGGTATAAGAGTAATTCAGTCATAGGAAGGAATTCAGTAGTGCTCCAATCGTCTGGCCTTTTGTGGAATAGTTTGATATTATTTGCGCCAGCCCTCATGAAGGTCTATTGATAGAATTTCTGCACCAAACCTGCCTGGGACCTTGGGCTCTTTTGGTTGGGAGACCTTAATGACTTTCTTCCAAGCTGCTGATATATGCTCTTTCCTGTTTCTTTTTGGAGGCACTCAGGGCTATGAGTTTAAGGAAGCACCTCTTATTTATTGTTCTGTCTCTGAACCAACCTTGTTCACTCTGACATGTGCATGTAGAGCATCTCTTTGCACTTAGCTTTGGGTGATTCCATGGCATGATAAGGGGTAGAAGATATAGGGATGGGTGTACCCTACAATCCCAGCATTCAGGAGCTGAGGCAAGAGGGTTAGGAATTCAAATCTCACCTGAGATACACAGGAAATACTTGTTTCAGAAAAAAACCCACAAAAATAAAGCTCTGGAGTCTTCTGAGGAAGCAGCGATCAGCTATTGGAAGCTTTGATCTAAGAGATGTGGAGAAATGACCATCATTCACCAGTTAAGATACTTTTGGTGCAAGTATCAAAAACCCTAACTCAATTAGTTCAAAAGGAGGCAAATGTTTCATCCCCCAGACGGTGCCAAAAAAGAAAGATTCTTCCACACTGACTGATACAATGGCTCAACAATGTCAATCCAGTTCTGGGCTGAGGATGCAGGCTGGGGAAGTGTGTTTGGTTTCAGTCTCTAGCACCACAGAACTCCAACCTCAAACAAAACAAAATATCATTCTGACAGTGGTGTTACACATCTTTAATTGCAGCATTTAGGAGGCAGAGGCAGGTAGACCTTTCAGTTTGAGGCCAGCCTAGTCTACATCATGAGCTCCAGAACAGCTAGGGCTACACAGAGAGGAACCCTGTGTCTGGAGTAGAAAAATCAGCAACAAAGATGACCAAGTTCTCCTTTTGCTGTATGTACTCACATTCCAAGTGACATCCAAAGGTCCAGTTGTCTCTCCAGGGTAATCATTGCTAACAAATTGGGACAACTACCCTACAGGTCTATTTCTATCACAAATATTTCCTTGAAGTAAGGAAGCAGGTGTTGCCTCAAATCCACTAGCGGGAAACATTGGGTATCTGATCCAACTAATAGCCAGGGCGATGTGCTTTCCTGTTTGCTTACACAATCAGGTATGATGTGCCCCAGCCTCAACTGGAGGTGGGGGCTCTTCTTTAGATTCTATTCTTAAGCAAAAGTGGGTCTGCCTGCAAGGAAGAGAAAGTGGTAGAGGAATAAACTCAGGTAGGAAACAAATGGTACTTGCCAGAGAGAAAGAAAAAGAAGTTTTCTTGTCAACGAGGCTAAAACAGGAAATGGTCCTGAACTGGAAAAGGCTCCAAAGACCCAATGTGGTGGAAATAGAGTTCAGAGAAGGAGATAAGGGGTTCAACAGAGAGAGTGGGCAGTCTCAGCTGTGTGAGACCAGATAGCTTCTATCACTGGCTTCTTGTTGCTGCTGTAAAGTTACCACCGATTTGGTAGCTTCTAACAATGAGGACTCTTGATTGACCTTGGATCCAACAGGTTAATCTAACTAGCTCTAGATACCTCACACAAACACATCTTCAATGTTCCTCTTGCCAGATAAGAGGATAACATTTTCGATGCTGCACATTTCTGAAGTCATGTGTTTATTCTAAGAATTGGAAAAAGCAGCTTATGCAGAAGGAGCCATGGTCAGTCCTGCAGTCCAGTCTCACTGCTGTATCCATCATAAATGGGGCTGGAAGAGGAACAGAAGAACAAGAGTGGGAATGGTATAAACGGGGACTGCAGCAGTCATTGAGGTGAAATTCTTCAGTGAGAATTTTGTTTCTTAAAAAAAGTTATGTGACTATGTTTTTGTTTTAATCCCAGGTGTGGGATAAGGTGCTGCTAAGTAGCAGGTGATTGTGATTTGCCTCATGCACTAACAGTGGCATGATTTTTGTCAGATGTAGATAGTTTAATTCTAGGGACTCTGGGAGGGCATAAATGGGAGAACCTCTGAGGTCTGTGGTGGCTACTGCTGGTCCCTACTGGTTTTACTTCCTGCTACTGTGTTTGCTGTTGTGTCTGCTGGATTGCTGGATATTCTGACAATGAAGATTGAACTTATTCCTAGGAGCCTGAGGCCCCTATCAACAGGAAGTAGTCTAAAGAGGTCTATGCCCTCTTTTCCCACTAACTTTCTTTCTGTCCTACTAGTGTTGGGGGGTTGAAAGGGATTCGGATGGAATAAATGTTGAGTTAGATTTATTAGAACCCAACAAAGTAGCTAAACAAATATACCAACACTTCTGCGTGGTTTTGAATGGGAACAATAAATGGCTGGGCTATGATTTAGTTGGTAAGATGCTACATTAGAGTTCAGTCCTTAGAACATTTGGAAAAAGAAGCTGAACATGATGGCTCTATTGCCTGGAAGGTAGAAACAGGTGGACTACTGGGTCTCATGGGTCAGCCTAGCCTACTGGATAAGTTCCTAGGCTAGTAATACACCATGTTTCAAAACACAAGGTAGATGCCACCCAAAACATCTGAGGCTGTCATCTGGCCTTCATGTGCATATAGTTAAACATGTACATCTATACAGACATGCACATATATATGAGAACACACACACACACACACACACAATGAGAATAAAGGCAGTAAAGAGGAAGTCTGTATTTTACTGATCTTCAAAAGCTTCAGTTGTGGACTAGCTTTTATAGTACCAGAAGGTGGTATGCAAACTGCCAAATTGGGGAAGCAATCTGTAGTCCTACCAGCTGTGATACCTATGAATCACAACAATGAACAGTGTCTTAGCCATTGTTCTATTGCTGTGAAGAGACACTATGGCCATTGAAACTCTTATAAATGAAAGCATTTAATTGGGGCTGGCTTAGAATGTCAATGACTTAGACTGTTATCTTCATGGCAGGGAGCATGGCAGCACATAGACAGACATGATGGCTGTAGGGATCAGGCAGAGGAAAACAGTGGACCTAACTTGAGTTTTTGAAACCTCAGAGCCCATCCCAGTGACATACTTCCTCCAAGGCCACACCTAATCCAACAAGGCCCTATGTCCTAATCCTTTCAAATAGTGCTATTCCCTAATAGGTGAGCATTCAAATATATGATCCTATGGAGGCCATAGCCCTTTTCAAACCACTACAATCACATGGAAAGTTATCTCTGAAGGTGTAATAGTAGCAATAATATCTCAGAAGTAATCAACAGCTGACTAATTGGACTCAAGGCCAACAGGAGGGAACTCACATCTGGTACTGGAAATTCACTAACTACCAAGGTCACCAGTCTTAGAGGAGGATTTGCTAGCTCCACTTTATTAAACTAGTACAGTCTTAACTACATTTTAAACTTATCCTTATACCCTCAGAGCCACGTAATTCTCACCAATCATCAAAGAAGCTTTTTGCAGCAGATGGAGACCATCACAGAGAACAATTGATTATTACAAATCAAATACAGAGAACAACTGATTATTGGGTGCCTAGCCCCAACAGACACATCCCAAACATTGAAGAGAGAATCCCAGGAGCAGATGATACCATAGAAAACATTGACACAACATCAAAGAAAATGAAAAACACAAAAATCTCCTAACCCAAAACATCCAGGAAATCCAGGACATAATGAGAAGATCAAACCCAAGGATAATACATATAGAAGAGAGCAAAGATTCCCCACTTAAAGAGTCAGTAAATATCTTCAACCAAATTATAGAAGAAACCTTCCCTAACCTAAAGAAAGAGATGCACATAAACATACAAGAAGCCTACAGAACTCCAAATACATTGGACCAGAAAAGAAATTCCTCCCATCACATAATAGTCAAAACATCAAATGCCCTAAACAAAGAAAGAATCTTAAAAGCAGTAAGGGAAAATAGTCAAGTAACATATAAAGGCAGACCTATCAGAATTATGCCAGACTTCTCAGCAGAGACTGTGAAAGCCAGAAGATCCTGGACAGATATCATACATACCCTAAGAGAACACAAATGCCTGCCCAGGTTACTGTATCCTGCAAAACTCTCAATTAACATAGATGGAGAAACCAAGATATTCCATGACAAAATCAAATTTACACAATATCTTTCCACAAATCCAGCCCTACAAAGGAAAATAGATGGAAAACTGCAACACAAGGAGGGAAACTACACCCTAGAATAAGCAAGAAAGTAATCTTGCAACAAAGCCAAAAAAAGAGAGCCACAAATATAATTCCACCTCTAACAACACAAATAACAGGAGACAACCATCATTGGTCCCCAATATCTCTCTATCCCTCAAAATCAATGGACTTAATTTCCCAGTAAAGAGACATAGACTATCAGACTGGATACATAAAGAGGACCCAGCATTTTGCTGCATACAGGAAACACACCTCAGTGACAAAGACAGACACTATCTTAGAGTAAAACGCTGGAAAACAATTTCCCGAGTAAATTGTCCCCAGAAACAAGCTGGCTAGCCACTCTAATATCAAACAAAATAGATTTTCAATGAAACATTATCAAAAAAGATAATGAAGGACACTTCATATTCATCAAAGGAAAAATCCACCAAGATGAACTCTCAATCCTGGATATTTATGCTCCAAATGCAAGGGCACCTACATACATAAAGGAAACCTTACTAAAGCTCAAAACACACATTGCAACTCACACAATAATCATGGGAGACTTCAACACTTTCAGCAATGGATAGATCATGGAAACAGAAGCTAAACAGAGACAGAGAGAAACAAACAGAAGTTACAAACCAAATGGATTTAACATATATTTATAGAACATTTCACCCTAAAACAAAAGAATATGCCTTCTTTTCAGCACTTCATGGTACCATCTCCAAAATTGACCATATAATCGGTCACAAAACAGGCCTCAACAGGTACAGAAAGATTGAAATAATCCCATGCATCCTATCAGATTACCATGGACTAAGGCTGGTCTTCAATAACAACAAAATTGACAGAAAGCCCACACACATATGGAAGTTGAACAATGCTCTACTCAATGATAACTTGGTCAAGGAAGAAATAAAGAAAAAAATTAAAGACTTTTTAGAATTTAATGAAAATGAAGGCACAATATATCCAAAGTTATGGGACACAAAGAAAGCAGTGCTAAGGGGAAAACTCACAGTTTTGAGTGCCTCCAAAAAGAAATTGGAGAGAGCATACAACAGCAGCTTGACAGCACACCAAAAAGCTCTAGAACAAAATAAGTGAATATACCCAAGACGAGTAGACAGCAGGAAATAATCAAAACCAAGGCTGAAATCAACCAAGTAGAAACAAAAAGTACTATGCAAAGAACCAACAAAATCAAGCACTATTTTTTTTGAGTAAATCAACAAGATAGATAAACCCTTAACCAGACTAACCAGAGGACACAGAGAGAATGTCCAAAATCAACAAAATCAGAAATGAAAAGGGAGACATAACAATGGAAACTGAGGAAGTTCAAAAAATCATCAGATACTACTACAAAAGCCTATATTCAACAAAACTGGAAAATCTGGATGAAATGAACAATTTTCTAGACAGATACCAGGTACCAAAGTTAAATTGGGATCAGATAAACCATCTAAACAGTCCCATAACTGTATCAAACCAGGACTTTAGCCTAAAATATATCCATCTGTTAAGCTCTCTACCTGGAGCCACAGATTTTTCTTTAACCTTAATAACTTCTACAATATATGCCTACATTCACTCTCCCTGGTGTTACAGACATTTCATCACAACTCTCTACTTGGAGTTAGTGACTAATTTTTCCCTAAGTTCTGAACCATGGATGAAAATCACCACTTGATTCAGGTAATCTCTTTACTCTCTTCTTTCTAAAAACAAACTCAATCACCTTTTAATAATACCCGTAATTAAGAAGTAGCTTGTCTAACTAGGATTTCAACCTGTGGAGCTCATGTTAAAAAGAATATGAGTATCCTGAAAGACTTTCTAAACAACTTTCTTTAAAAAGCAACTTTTAATCTCTAACTCTCTGAGTTGCCATGACTTATCACACAGCAGGGCCCAGGTGGCTTCCTCGTTTCTTTGTTTGAATTCTTGCCCTTGACATATCACATGACTTAAGATGGCGCCGGCCTCCTCTTACTTGGAAAATAAAGACTTTCTCTCAACCCTTAAGATTACTAGTGGATTCTTGCCCATCACCTTGGTTCGCCATCTGTTGTTGTAATAATATAAAAATAAAATAGTATAGTTGTCTTTTACCCTGCTAGGTCCAGCACCTCAGTGTCCCAAGATATCTGCTAGATATCTTGGTGGAAACACATCCCAGCCACACACTTTCTTACACTCAAACCCTCACATAAAAGAACACACAACACAATAATCTTTGACCCAATTGGTAAGATTTAATTGCCCACTTAAACATACAAAGCCCGGTACCATCCATCCCTAGAGAACATTAATAACAAACAACCTGTAAATACACAGAGCAGAATCTTAACAACACCTGCCATGGCTTCTCACCCTCTCCTCTGTCCTGTCTCCTCCTTTCTCTTCTTGTCTCCTCCTCTTCCTTCAAAGATCTCTCCTTCCCATTTTTCCTTCTACTCCCAAGATAACCCTCCTTCTATCCAGTTCCTGCCACTCACTTATACTTTACAATTTCAATGGGGAGGTAGTTCTGGTGAAGTCAGCTGAGTTCTGAGTATGTGACTAGGCAGCTGTCCTTGGGGCAGTGGAATTAGCATCAAAATATAGATAACTTTAGGGCAAACCACAACACACAACTCCTAAAGAAATAGAAGCAGTGATTAAAAGTCTCCCAATCAAAAAATGTCCAGGACCATATGGGTTTAGCACAGAATACTATCAGATCTTCATAGAAAACCTAATACCAATATTTCTCAAACTTTCCACAAAATGGAAACAGAAGGAACACTACCCAATTCATTCTGTGAAGCCACTGATACCTAAACCACACAAAGACCTAACAAAGAAAGAAAACTTCAGACCAATTTCCCTTATGCATATCAATGCAAATATACTCAATAAAATTCTTGCAAACCAAATCCAAGAACACATCAAAATGATCATCCATCATAATCAAGTAGGCTTCATTCCAGGGATGCAGGTATGGTTCAATATACAGAAATCCATCAAAGTAATCGACTATATAAACAAACCTAAAGAAAAAACCACGTGATCATTTCATTAGATGCTGAGAAAGCATTTGACAAAATTCAGCACCCTTTCATGTTAAACATCTTGATAAGATCATGAATTCAAGGCCCATACCTAAACAGAGTAAAAGGAATATACAGCAAACCATTAGCCAACATCAAACTAAAAGCAGAAACTTGAAGCAATCCCAGTAAAATCAGGAACTAGACAAGGCTGCCTACTCTCCCCCTACTTGTTCAATATAGTACTCGAAGTTCTAACCAGAGCAATCAGACAACAAAAGGAGGTTAAAGGAATATAAATTGAAAAGGAAGAAGTCAAAATATCACTATTTGCAGATGATGTGATAGTATACTTTAGTGACTCCCAAAATCCACCAGAGAACTCCTAATCCTGATAAACAACTTCAGCAAAGTGGCTGGATATAAAATTAACTCAAACAAATCAGTAGCCTTCCTCTACTCAAAGAATAAACAGGCTGAGAAAGAAATTAGGGAAGCAACACCCTTCACAATAGTCACAAATAATATAAAATACCTTTGGGTTGACTTTAACCAAGCAAAAGAGAGATCCATATGACAAGTCTCTGAAGAAAGAAATAGAAGAAAATCTCAGAAATGGAAAGATCTCCCACGCTCATGGATTAATACCATAAAAATGGCCATCCTGACAAAAGTAATCTACAGATTCAAGCATTCATCAAAATTTCAAGTCAACTCTTCATTGAGTTAGAGAGAAAAACACAGTATAGCAAAAACTATTCTCAACAATAAAAGAAGTTCTGGGGGAATCACTATCCATGACCTCAGGCTGTGTTACAGAGCAATAGTGATAAAAATTCTATGGTATTGGTGCAGAGACAGGAAGATAGATCAATGAGTAGGATTGAAGACTCAGAAATGAAGCCACACACCTATGATCACTTGATCTTTGTCAAAGGAGCTAAAACCATCCAGTGGAAAAAAGACAGCATTTTCAATAAATGGTGCTGTTCAACTTGAAGTCAGCATGTAGAATGCAAATTGATCCATTCTTATTGCCCTTTGCAAAGCTCAAGAACAAGTGAGTCAAGGACCTCCACATAAAAGCAAATACACTGAAAATAATAGAAGAAAAAGTGGGGAAGAGCCTTGAACACACAGTCATTGAGGAAAATTTCCTGAACAGAACACCAATGGCTTATGCTCTAAGACCAGGAATGGATAAATGGGTCTTCATAATGTTGTAAAGCTTCTGTAAGTCAAAGGACATTGTCACTAGGACAAAACGGCGACCAACATATTGAGAAAAGGTCTTTACCAATCCTATATCCGATGGAGGGCTAATCTAAAATATATACAAAGAATTCAAGAAGTTAGACTCCAGAGAATCAAATAACTCCATTAAAAAATAGGGCACAGAGCTAAACAAAGAATTCTGAACTGAGGAATAGTGAATTGTTCCAGAAGCACCTGAAGAAATTCAACATTTTTGGTCATCAGGGAAATCCAAATCAAAACACCTCTGAGATTCCACCTCAAACCAGTCAGAACGGCTACGATAAAAATCTCAGGTGACAATAGATGCTGGCGAGGATGTGGAGAAAGAAGAACACTCCTCCATGGTTAGTGCAATTGCAAGCTGGTACAACCACTCTGGAAATCAGTCTGGCGGTTTCTCAGAAAATTGGACACAGGACTACTTGATGACCCAGCTATATCACTCGAGGGCATATACTCAAAAGATGCTCCAACATATAACAAGGACACATGCTCCACTATGTTCATAGCAGCCTTATTTATGATAGCCAGAAGCTGGAAAGAATCAGATGTCCCTCAACAGAGGAATAGATACAGAAATTGTGATACATTTATACAATGGAATACTACTCAGCTATTAAAATGGAAATGGATAGAACTAGAACATATCATCCTGAGTGAGCTAATTCAATCATATAAAAACACACATGGTATGTACTCACTGATAAGCTCACACTACCCAAGATACAATCCACAGACCACATGACAGTCAACAAAAGTATGACAAAAGTGCAGATGCTTCAGTCCTTCTTAGAAGGGGGAATAAAAATATCCACAGTAGGAGATATGGAGACAAAGTTTGGAGCAGAGACTGAAGAAAAGGCCATCCAGAGACTGCAGCGCCCGGGGCTCCAGCCCGTACACATACAGCCACCAAACCCAGACAATATTGCTGGTGCCAAGAAGTGCATGCTGACAGGAGCCTGATATAGCTATCTCCTGAGAGGCTCTGCCAGAGCATGACAAATACAGAAGCAAATGCTCACAGCCAACCATTGAACTGAGAATGGGGTCCCCAGTGTAGGAGTTAGAGAAAGGAATGAAGGTGCTTAAGAGGTTTGCAACCCCATAAGAACAACAATACCAATCAACTAGAGCTCCCAGGGACTAACCCACCATTCAAATGGTACACATGCCCAGACCCAGGGCTCCAGCTGCATCTGTAGCAGAGGATGGTCTTGTTGGGCATCAGTGGGGGGATAAGCTCTTGGTCCTGCCAGGGCTTGATGCCCGAGTGTAGGGGAATGTCAGGGTAGGGAGGTGGGAAGGGGTGGTGGGTGGGTGGTGGAACACCTTCATAGAAGCAGGGGGCAGGGGATTGGATAGGGGGTTTATGGAAGGGAAACCGGGAAAGGGAATAGCATTTGAAATGTAAATTAAAAATATCAAATTAAAAATGTTTTTTGGTCTATTGGTTTTTAGTATATTAAGCTGTGCAGCCATCACCACTGTCTAATTTTAGATAATTTTCCTCTACAACCAAAGGACTCACATTTTCATTAGCAGTGCTCCTTGTCCCCTCACCCAGAATCTATTTGTCTCAATGGATTTGCGTGTCTGGATGTCTCACATGTGGTGACCACTCTGACAGACTTCTTGATCTAGTGACTGATTTCTTCTCTGGCCCAGTGTTTTCGGCATTTTTGTACAGAGTGGAGTAATTCCTCTGCCTGAGCTTGCAAAAAAGAACCAGGATCTGGATGTAGGCAAGACATTAAATTCTCTCAGCTTCTCTTCCAGCCTGCTTTATTAATCATTCTTTACAACATGAGCGAGGTGATTTCTTAGCCCGCACATCATGGGTGGTCTTCCACATAAACTACCAGGCCTTGCTTTCATGTTCCCAGCTGCACAAGGTCTCCATTAGGTTCTTGGTCCAGGTCCTACAGTGCTTCATCCAGACAAGGGCATTTACTCATGCTGTCCCTTCTATCTGTGTGTGCATTTCCATGCCTTAGTTGAACCCAGCTTTCTTTTTCAGAGCTCAATTCAAGTGTCAGCTCCCAAAGTCTAGGTCAGGTTCCTTAATTACTTTTCTGCATAGCATTTATTCAATTTGTAATTACACCCCCATCACGGTGACTATTTCATTAATTTTTATATTCCCCAACTAGATCATAAACTTTCAGAGGATAGAGTTCACATCTGTGCAGGACATTAAAAAATATCCCACATATCCTAGCATGGCAATCATCCCCTTTACCTCAAATAACTTTTAGAATATGCTATTGTAGTTTTCATGTTTAATGTATTTACTAATATATTTTGAATATGTGAACTATGTTCATCAGAATATTAGATTGACCATTATCTGATCAGGCTGAATAAGAGAACTCACTATTCTGTTTTAATGTTGACCACACTGGTCATTAACAGTGAGGCTCTCAGTCAGAGAGAAAAGGCAACAGGGAGTTAACAGAGATGCTCTCTCTCCCTGTTTGGATCAAACAACTCCCATTGCTCTAGTCTTACCCCTGCTCCTTCCTCTTTCATTCCCTCCCTCCCTCTAAGGCAGAGAGAGCAGCTTTCAAATTAAATTACAGACCTCTTTCCTTTCCAAATGGGAATCAGCACATGGTTGCTTTTTTTAAAGCAACCCTACATTTTTATAGAACAATAAATGACATGATCTCATCTTTTTACAAGGTAATTATATTAGAAAAACTCTTAAAGGTTTTACATGCAGTTGATTTAAATGCCTTTAAAAACATATGATAAACTCTGGCAGATTTGTTCTTACAAAGAATAAATGCTCTCCTGAGGGACCATGTGAAAATGTTCTGGGAATCCTTGCTTCCGAAGTGTTATGGAAGGCATAACTGACATTGAAGGTCAAGCCTGTGTGGTGGGCAGTCCCATTCTTCAACGCCTTCACAGCTCTGCCCTTTTCTCTAGCCAGGGGACGTCTGACAGCATTTTGAGACCTTCTGTTGTCATATACAGGAGGTGAAAGGCTGCTGACATCTGGAAGGTAGGAGTGGGGGATGCTACTAAGTGCTCTGGAGTACATGGGACCTCTTTGGTGTGAAAGAAAATCCAGCACAGATGTCAGAGGTGCCAAGACTGAGAAACTCCGATCTATATAAAGTAAGACCATGTTTGTAGTATTAATTCACAACTAAATGGCCACTTCTTTGTTAATGAACAGTTTAAAGAGATTCTAGAATAATAAACTATGCTTGCCTTTGAACACCCAGTCTTTAGCAACTGCTTTCTGGCAGCTGACTTGGATAGTCACTGAACGTGTAAGTTTTAAAATGCATGGCATCTGGGTCCAGGAAGATGGCTTAGTGGATAAAGGAATTCATCATCAACTTGAGTTCAATCCCCTGAACCCACTTCGTGGAACATTTATCCAGATATAGATAGATAGATAGATAGATAGATAGATAGATGATAGATAGGTAGATAGATGATAGACAGATAGATAGGTAGATAGATGATAGATAGATAGATAGATAGATAGATAGATAGATAGATAGATAAATGTATGTTATGATTCTGTTACCTCGGTAACTGAAGCTAGTCCCTCCTACCTTGGCATTGAAAGATTAAAGTTGAGAGGTTACAGGGATCCGGTTCCTCTCCCGCACCCCTCTTCTACACTGGGTTGCAGACAGTTTGGGACTTGGGACTTGTGCTCACATAGTCTACCCAAGAAATGTTTATTGATATCTGTGCACAGGTACAGCTCTAGACACACAAGAAGATGTACTGAAGTTTTTCTTCTCGTAATAAGCAATTAAAATATGAAAATATTTTAAAAGCTTTATAAAATAATAGATATAAAACATCTATTACTAAGGTATTTGCTAAGAGCTGCTTCGTGAGCTCTGGTAAAGAAAAACCACTCAACCTCATCTGTGACTCCCAGAGGTGAAGTGGCATTTTGAAGGGCACAACATACCTGAACTGTATCTCAAAGGTTGAGAGAGGAAAGGGAGAAGCAGGATTTCATATAGGGACTAACATGGGAGAAGGTCCATGGGGCCCACTGCTGTAGGTAGTGTGATACTAGTCCTGTATCTTTAAAGTTGAGGAGGGGCAAAAGAAGATGCTAAAAGGATGTGTAGGATAAGTAAGAGATGGTATTATGAGCAGGTTAAGGAGCTGGAGGTGAGAGGAAAATTCAATTTGCAATTTATGTAAAAAATTCTAGCTACCCTGGAAGAGATAGACTTGCAGGGCCAAGATTGGATGCAGGGGGACCAATTAGAAAGCTGTTTCAATGGCCCAGGTAAGAGATAATGAGTGCCTGATCCTGTGTAATGGCAAGGGCACAGAGGATGGGACTCCATAAGCAATTGTAGGGAGAGAAGTTCAGCAGGGCTGTAATTGGATGTGAGGTCAGGGAGAAGGTTCCCATGTTTCTGGTTCAGGATGGCTGTCTGTGGAGGGAGTTATTTTCATTGCAGGGTGGAGATAGAGCAGGAAAACTCAGTGGCAATTTTCCTGTAGACCTGTTAAATGCTACATCTTTTGCACAGCCTACCTGAAACCTTTAAAAGGCCATTTGGAGCTCATTGACACATAGAAAAAGCACACTGTGTACTCTTTTAGCATATCTGGTCTACCTCACAGCAGGTTGAAGCCCCCAAGATGTACTCTGTTACAGTTCTAGAAACTGCCAGATCAAGTGCCTTCAGATCTGTCTTTTTCTTGGGGTCTCTGTCTTTGAGCTACACATGACTACTATCTTGCTGTGTTAAAACATGACCTTTCCTTAGTGTCTGGTCAGCCCCTCCCTTATCCAATTATCTCTCTTCTAATAAGGACACAGTCATATTGGCTTAGGACCCTGCCCTTATGAGTGTATGTTAATTCAATTATTTCTTTAAAGGCCCTTCTGTTGTTATAAGTATTTTTAGGGGGCTGCTTTACTCCATTTTGTTTCTTAATATCCATTGGGTGTTTCTACCCCACTTTTGCCTGTCTTGTTTCCAAAAATAGGACGTAGAAACATTGTAATTTATTAATAAGCTGTCAGCATTATGCTGGGCAGGTTTTCAGCTATATTAATCCTTCCATGATGTTAAAACACACATGAATGCCCCATTTTTTGCCAAGTTAGTGTCTCTTGGGCATCTTCTGCTATAGTTGTCTGTCCTCAGGATGAACTTCTCTTGGCCATGCACTCCTGGTCCATCCTGCCTCATGGTGACCTCCTTTGTCTTCTTCTCTCCTCCTCCTGGTTTCTACTTGAGACCCACCCACTTGATTTTAAGTTCCACTTTTCTCTCTTTCCTCTGCCCAGCCATAGGCTCTAACCTTTTTTTGAGAATGAATGAATATATATATATATATATATATATATATATATATATATATATATATATATTCTGTCATCTATTCAGAGCTCAGAGTTATATATATACATGCTTCAGACACACCAGAAGAGGACATCGGATCCCATTACAGATGGTTGTGAGCCACCATGTGGTTGCTGGGAATTGAACTCAGCACTTCTGGAAGAGCAGTCAGAGCTCTTAACCACTGAGCCATCTCTCTAACACCAGACTCTGACCCTTTAGGAATGAATCAGAGATTATTTATAGCACATTGGTCCATACAATGCCTGTGTCCAGACTGCAATCTGATCTTGGGACACAGAGTTCAGCATCTGAATACATAGCACACAAAATCAACCCTAACATCTTCCTCTTTTAGTCCAATAAAAGGCTCTTTCTCAGACAATAAAAAACTATAGATAATAAGAACAGTTATAAAACAATTATGAAAACTGCTATACAGGAGTTACATTCAAAACATCCAGTTCGTTTGTATTTGGCAATTTAGAAGAATGTTTTCTATCATCTATTCAGAGCTCAGAGTTATGTATCTAAATGATTTTTTAATCATAACCTGTGCTACTAATCTAAACACATCTTTCTAAATGTTTCTAAAAACATTTTCTTAAAACCTAAACAAATTATCCTTTTATTGTAGAACTAATGCTTTCTATTCTTCTACCCCATCAGAGACTTGAGAATGAATAAATATTTTCTGAGTAAGTGGAAAGTGTAGGCAAGAATCTTCCAAAATTATAGAAGTGACAGAGGCAGTTTACCCCAAATTCCTTTATAATGCTGAGGCATTCATCTTCAGCCTTCTGGTTCAGTATATGACAGACTTTTCTGTGAAACATGAATTATGAAGGACTTACCTTGTCCTTACAAAGCTCAGCAGTTGTTTGTCTAGTTTAGCCAAAATTTTGTCTGCACTAGAAGCAAGGGCTGTTTTGCCTGGTTGCCATGCCATATATGAAGCAAACTCAATAGGGTTCTTTGATGCTTATCATCTTCCTTGAAGTAGAATGAGGATACTTTTAGAATCAGGTCTGTCTTATTGTCAAAAAGGCTTTCTAATAATAAAACATCTTAGGGGTTGGGGATTTAGCTCAGTGGTAGAGCGCTTGCCTAGGAAGCGCAAGGCCCTGGGTTCGGTCCCTAGCTCCGGGGGAAAAAAAAAAAAGAAAAAAAAAAGAAAATGTAAAAAAAAAAAAAAAAAAACATCTTTAAGTACCATATTCTGTAGATGGGCTACAAAAACCTCAGAGATCTACAAAATACTGTATTTAAACATATTTTATTATGTCTGAATTGCCAAACATGGCTTGTTTCTAGCTACTTATTATATGTTCAATCTTATAAACGTGTTTCTATAATTAATTAGACTAGTGTCTGACATGGCCATAAGTTTGGTTGACTATTAACTTGCATTATTTAATTACTCTAAACAGTTTGTAATGTCTGCTTTTAAAAGGATTCAAACTTAATATAGCATTTTTATGAATTGCCTAGATACAATACCTCAAACAAAATATATCTATATATCCATATGTATCTGTGTGTGTATGTATGTGTGCATATATACTGCATCAGTATATAAAGATCTATACCAATATGAGATTTCTGGCTTGTTAATGCCTTTTAGTTTAAAAATAGATTCAACAATCTATCCTTTTGTCCCTACTATTCTTGTATTATCCTTATATTCCCTCTTTTTCCTTTTCAACATTTCTCTTCCTACATAAGAAAGAAAGGGGGATAGGGAAAAAAGAAAGATAAAAGTCCCAGAGTCTAAGTTTTTATGCCTTGTTTTCTCTCTGACCAATACCATTAACAGTTTGTAGCCAACACCTTTTTAATGACAATCATCCACCACCCATAGAACGATCAAATTATCCATCTTGCCTTTTCAGAAAGGGGTGTCACTCTCTTAAAATTCCTACAGAATTTGAGCTATAGTTTTCTTTTGGGAAAATGGTAAAGTCTCAAGAAAGCGAGCTATAACACTTGTTGTTTAGTTTCAATGTGCTGTGAAAATATAAGCTTAAATGAAGTCCCGATTGGAACAGTCTTCAAAGCTAGACTGATTGCAGCTAGCAGCTTTCTTTGAAGTTGTCCTGGAAGTAATTTTCATAAAACAGCTATTAAGGCAGTCTGAGGTAGGATCGGGAAGGATGGTGGAATAAAAATGTCTCAGTGTCTCAGCATCTTTTCAGCGTCATCAAGAATGAATCTTGGTCAGCAGCGTTTGTTTGGTTATTTTTCTTCTGTGAACATAGAAGCTTTTAGAGGCAATATACATTTCTGTAATCACATATGTATGGAATGGGCAATGCGCACAAGTCAGTTAAGAATTATTCTCTACTCTCTATTCAAGCAGGTGAGTTGTCTGTCTTACTTTATAAGTCAGTTTGGAATGTATAAACAAAGAGTAATATAAATTTCATTTATGTCTGTTGAAAAAATGGCAGGATAAGTCCTGAGAATTCTGTAGCCCGGGATTTATCAGCTACATATAGCTAAAGTCATGGCTGGAGACATTTTCATTTCTCAGCAAGTCTCAAAGTTACCTGTTTTGTTGGTCATGATGATTTCTTTCTTCCTGCCTGTAGCCAAGACCTTCGGGGGTCTTCCTGGGTCATATCTGATTTTTATCAGTATGGAAGAAATCAAGATCTCCTCTTTTCCTGTGGAAACATAGACAAAGCCTCTTCCCCCAGTGTAATACATTTCCTTCCTCCCTTTGGAAGTTAAGACATCTTTAATATACACAGGCTGGTTAAGTTCAGCAGGTTTTTTTTTTCCATGATCCATTGTCTCTCAGGAGTTGCAGTTTTTTTAAGATTCACTGACATTTAAAAAAATATAAAATTAATAAGCATCGTGCAATCTTTCTCTGACGGTCTTTGTTGCCCATTTTTGTTTGTTAAACATCTCCATTAAAGTATGACTAGCTCTTTCTATAACAGCTTGTCATGTAGGGTTATGTAGTATATCTGTAATATACTTTATATTATAAAATGTAAAAGAATGGTTTCATTTTATTAGAGACATATGCTCGAGCATTGTCATATTCATTTGTGAAGATATTCTCATAATTTCTATAACTTCTAATAAATGTGTACTATTACAGAATTAGTCTTTTCAGAACTTGATGCAGTTGCCCATTGAAACCATGAATATGTGTCTATAGTATGGTACAAATATTTCACTTTCCCAAACTCTGCAAATTTAAACATATTCATTTGCCAAATTTTATTTCTTTGTATACCTTTAGGGTTACTCCATTACTCCAGGTAATGGATTTTGGTTATATAAAGAACAAATAGGACATTGCCTTATAATTTCCTTGGCTTGTTGCCAAATGGTTAAAAACTTTCTTTTTTATATCTTTTGTATTAGCATAGTGTTTCTTAGGAAACTCTGAAGCTTCTAGTATTTGATCAGTTTCATCATGCTAGAGAGACTGTAAATCTGTATGAGATAATTGTTATATACAGTCGATGGTTTCTATTTTTAATCATTTGTTGTTGTTAAATTTATAGTGAAGTTAATTCAGAATCATCCTGAATACAGTTTCTATATACAAAACAATTCTTTTCTTCACATTCAGAGTCAATTATTATATTAAGAAAGTCTGGAAAATCTAATGACACCATAAAAATTACATGCAGTTCTGATTTTTAATTTAATCATAAGAATTCTCAAACCATCTTTCTGTTTTACAATTTATACCCTGTCTTTCCCGATTCATTTGCATCAGTATAAAGTGTAGAGGCTACAGAAATTGGAGTCCTGTACAGTAGATGAGGGAGAATCCATTTGGCTCTTTTTGTGAATTGCAGTTGCTTGCTTTTTGGCTATCTGTTGTTAATTTTCTCCAAAAACAATTGCTGCAAGCTCTTTACCAACCTTCACTTTCTGCTCATAATGAAGCAATCTCAGCATCAGTACAAGGAGCCACGATCTCTGCTGGATCTATTCCTGATAATTGAGCAAGTCTCATTTTTCCTCTCAGAATCAATTCAGAAACCATTTCTATATAGATTTTCAATTTTTCGCATTGTGTGCTAAAAAACATCCATTCTGAGAGATAATATTCCCTTTGCATAAGAATCCCTATGGAAGAATGAATAGAAATCAAGATAATGAAAATACAGGTCAACTTTGGATCAGACAATTGATATGCACATCTCGTATTTTCTTTTTCTTTTCTTTCTTTTTTTTTAAACTAGAGCCAGTTTGTTTTCCACCTCAGCTGATAATTTTCTCAGACTATTTAAATCTTTACTACCTTGTAAGATTTGATACAAATTATTTAGCTTTTGAGTAGTCAATATGATTTTATGCTGTAGCCAGTTAATATCTCCCAGAAAAATATGAAAATCATTATGAGTTCTTAGTTGGTCTTTCCTGATTTGTACTTTCTGTAGTTGAATCTTTTGTAGACCTACCTAGATAGCTAACAGAATCCCCTTTTTGTATCTTTCAGGAGCAATTTGCAGTCCCCAAGAAACCAAAATTCTCTTTATTTCATCAAACATTTTTTTTCTATTTGTATCAGCCACCAAAACATCATCGACATACTGGTAAATTATGGACTGACGAGACTGCTTAAGCATTATTTCTAATGGCTATTTTACAAAATATGGACATAAGGTAAGACTATTCAACATTTCTTATTGCAAGACTTTCCAATACGTCTTCAATATTAGACAACTTCAATTTAAAGTAGGTACAGAGAAAACAAACATTTTCCTATTATATAAGGGATTTGTGGAAAGCAATCTTTTAAACCCATCATGATAATAGGCCACTCCTTAGGTTACAAGGAAGGCAATAGGATTCCAAGCTATACAGAACCACAGTAATGGGCACTTTGTATTTTTATATTTCCTGCAATTTTCCAACCACAAATGACTTGTGAGTATTTGCTTCTATATCTGCAGTACTTTTAATTCATTTACAAAAGGTTATATCCAGCACTTAATGTTCTATAGCATTTTTTTTTTGTATTCAGAAATAATGTTTCCAAAAGCCAGAGATTCAATTAAGATTTTTCTAGTACTCGACTCTGATATTGGCCTATTTAGAGGTATAGTTAAACTTCATAAAATGTCAGTGAAAGGTTCATTTGAACCCTGGATTATTTTTGTAAGCGATTCATCTCAGTCATGTGTAACCTTGTTTCAAGCACTCAAGGCTATTATATGACATTGCATCATCAAGGTTAATCTATACTCTTAATTCACAGTGTGGACCTTTACCTAGTAATTGATCCCTGACGATATCAATGCCTCTAGTCCTATTTTGTTGTTCCATGTTCAAAGCCTCATCTCTTACTGCGTCAGTCATTGTAATTGAGTACCAGACTCTAAGATGGTTGTCATCGAATCTCTCCAATCCTTTGGATTTATACAATTCTGTGTGGCCTAGTTATTAAGTATCTGTTTGACCTATGCTGAATGTCAGCTATATATTGTTACTACTTCCTTGAACCTTTTAAAATCTTGTGCCTCCATAGGTTGCTACTGGAATTTTTGATAATCCTGTGTATTTCCCTCATCTCCTCCTAATTCCCTTATCACAGCTGGGAAAATCATTTTAGGTTTTATAACATATAAACTGGCATTTTGCAGTCCTGTTACAAAATGGGGGTGGGGTGGGGCTAGCAAACTGTGTGTTTTGGCCTTCCTTCCTCTGTCTATATCTTAGTACTTCAATTTTATTTATAATGTTTGTAATTGTCTTTCTAAGACTTGTCTCTAACTTTCATTATTTTTCTTTTCCTGTATCTTTATGATCTTAATATTCTCCTCCATGTGTTTATAAACTTTTCTATTTTTTCCTCTAATGATTGCCCCCAATTTTAATTTCCTCCTTTTGTTTCATCTCTAAAATCTTAGCATTTTCCTCAATCTGATTTATAAATGTCTATAATTTTTTCCTCCAAAGATTGTTTCCATATTTCATTTCTCTCATTTTGTTTCATCTCTGATATCTTAGCATTTTCCTCAGTCTGATTTATACATTTTTGTAAATTTTCTAAGACTTGTGTCCATTTGTCATATCTTTCTTATTATTGTTTTTCTAAAGTCTTCTTCCTTGAGAAGACAAAGACATCCAGTATGACTATTAAGGTAAGAATGAGGATTGTTAATGTGATAAAAGCCATAATCAATAATATGTCAGTTTCAGTTAGGTCATTTATCTCTCTTTTTCTCTTATCTTTGAAATGTTTAAAAGAGCATTAGATAAACTACAAAACCTCTCTGTTATTGTGGCTTTCATCTTTATATGCCTTATCTCTTTAAATTTATTATTTTGAAATTATTTGTCTTTATTTATGATATTTTATATCCAGATCATTTTCTTCTAAACATTAAGACATAATTACAAATCTTCTTTACCTGGTCAGAAGTCCTGTTGTGCTTGGACCTTTCTTTTTGTGTTCTTTGTCTCCCTCTGCTTTAGAGCTCAGGACACTGGATTATTCCAGATCTGGTCCTTTTCCTCACAGGAAGAAGTGGAAAGGCTATGTGACTAGAAAATCTGCTTTTGACTACCATTATCCTGGCCCCTTTGGAGATCTTGACATGTCATACTGACCTCTGTCGAGTTTGGAGAGGTGGCACCACTCTCATGGGCAGAATGGGCTAAAATTTGTGTTTCTCCAAAACTTACATATTGATTCCTAGCACCAATGTGATGATGGTATTGGCCCTGTGTGACACTAGATGGAACTATGAGCAAAACCAGTACCTTTTAAAAAGAATTTTTAGAAAGCTTTCTTGTCATTTTGATGTCATATGAACATCTAAGTCAGCAACTTTGAAGAGGGCCTTCATCAGAATTTACAGTGCTGGGACTATGACCTGAGATGTTTATTCCCCAAAACTGTGAGAATAAATGTTTGTTGTTCAAGCTACACAGTTTGTGGTACTCTGTTAGAACAGTAGTCAAACTGAGAGCATAAGAGGGAATGCCAGAAACAGAAACATAGAGAATGCCAGGTGGCAACAGAGGCAGAAGTGAAATGGTGATTCTACAAGTCTGGGCAGGCCAAGAGTTGACTTAAAGAACTTGAAGCGAGAGAAGAAGCAAGGAGCAAATTCTGCCTCCCAGCCTTCAGGAATGCACCATCCTTGCCAACACCTTTAGTCTGGACACCTACCCCATGACATGAGAAGACAATACATTTCTATTGCTTAGACCACTTCGTTGATATACACGGTTATGATAGCCCTAGGAAAGAAATATACATTGGTGGCAAGAATATTTAAAAATAATGATAGAGAATGAATCATAGGTTAAAACCCTTTGTTTTAAAGACTCTCATTAGCTCTCTTAGAAATCTTCCTGTATCTGGCGATGTAGAAGGCTGAGCAGAAAGGAAGAAAAGTTCTGATTTCAGGAGAATTAGCCATGAGTGATCAACTGGGTCCAATAGGATATAGATCCAGGAGTACCAGGACTAGACTGTGCTTTGTTATGGGCACCAGGAAGTCCCAGGCCATTGACATGAGAACATTTCAGGGGAGTTAGAGGAAACAGAACTTATGATAAAGAAAAGATCATTGTTCTTAGGTGTTCATTCTCTGTGTAAGGATGAAGGAATCGTGCAGACCTAGGTGTGTGAAGTACCACAGACATAGGGAATGACTAAGGTATAAAAGGTGGCAAAAAGGAAGGTTCAGTGGGTAAAGGGGCTTACTGCTAAGCCTGCAACCTAAACTCAACCCCCAGAACACACATGGTGTAGAGAGAATCATCTATGCTAGTTGTTCTGACATGAGCACGGTAGCACTTGAGTGCCTCGCCAACTAAATAATATAAAAATGCTTTAAAAGGAAACGTAATATATGTTTCTGTGTAAATGTATAATTTTTAGGAGGCAGGGGCTAGAACCCATGGCTTTGGTCATGTTAGACAAGTACTCTGTCACTAAACTGCATCCCCAGGCTCAATATTATTTTTATTGTGGTTTCCAATGTTAATATTGATATACATTCTATAAAGGTCAATAGTGAAGAACTGAAGGCGTCAAACTTGAAACTACTGTTCAAGCTGGCATGAAATTACCTGCTCTTGGAGTCGAGAACGATAAAAGTATATAAATGCACAGCTGCCTCCTGACACTTCCTAGGAACTTACTACTTGACACGCATGCCCCATTTGTTCCATCTCATTCTTCCAACCATACTCTGAAGTAGGCTCTTGGTACCTTCATTTCACAAGTGAGGAAGATATGGCTGTCGCAGTTGCTCTTAGAATAATGCCTGCCCAAAATGATGGAACTAGATGACCATGACTTGAAATCTCTAAACCTCAGCCAAAATAAACCTTGTTCTGTTCTGTTGATTATTTTAGTTTTTTGTTTCTTTGGTGAAAATCTAACACAATGGGAGAGCCAAAAAGTCTTTTTGTCAAGTTTGGTCAAAGTCTGAACTTGGTGAGAAAGGTTGTGTGTGTTTAAAAGCTAGTGGCTTCAACAAGCGTTCAGTGACCCCTTCCCCTTGTAAACCAAGGTGAAATGTTTCACAATACCTGTCTTTTTATATGTATATTACATGCATGTGCGTCTATACATGCAACTTATGTATATTGACCTTATTATATCTAGAATGTACAATCAGGAAAAAATAAAATATACTAGCAAATACTCATGTTGGAGATTGTAGCTAAGATGATTAACAATTTCTGCTCAACAGGTAGCCAAGAGAATATTATTGTCAAAACAAATAGATAGTCTATCCTGATAAATAGAACTGACCTTCGGTTCTGCCCATCATCGACCCAGGAGGAATGCTTACATTCATGTAATGAAAGGGCACACACAGAGGTCAAGTTCATGTATCTAAATGCAAGTTTCTTTAGTCTACCTAATATAGCTAACATTTATTAGGCCCCTTTATTTTTATTCTGAATAAGGCATAGACTAAATCATATGTTAATTTTAAATAAAATAGAAACAGACTCTCAGTCTACACAGGGGAATATCTTGCCATTTTTTTTTACCTCATTTGAATTTTTTTCTTCTCTTGGTTTTTTATTTAGAGGCTAGGGACAAGGACAAATTTGGTAAGAAGTGAAGACAAGAGTCAAGGAAATTATTTTTGTCAATTATTAGATTGTTTTCCAAGCATGCATGAAGCTCTGGTGCTGATTCCCATTACTTTGTAGTACTGGGCGCAGTGGTACACACCTGTGGTCCAAGCACCTAAGAGGTGGATGCAGCCGGTTCAGAAATTCAAGGTTATCCTTAGTTACATAGTGAGTTTGACACCAGTGAGTTTGAGACAGATGAAGCTCTGTTTCAAAAAACAAAAACAGAACACCTCTCCCAACCTGAATTTCTATCAGTGCCTTTGATGTTAGATAGAATAATTAGACTCACAACTCAGACTTAGCTCTTATCCTGGCCAGTCAAAACACCTTGTGTGAAAATATTCATTTTGAAATAGTAGAAAAAAACATGTTTATTGCTATTTTTTCTGGTAAATATTTATAAGGGAAGTTTGACTTCCAAGGTAAGAGAGTGTCCCTGGACAGTATAATAGTCTTAATGTGTTTCTTCATTTCTTTTGAGGCACCAGACAGAGCCATAGTAAAAATATTTTCCTCTGCATTCACCAGCTTTCTAGAATAGTAGAGGTAAGGGTGTTATATAAATCTCGGAGATAATGAAACCTGCCTTACTTCCCTCACAGGCTCTTTGGAAGGATAAAACAAAATAATATCCATGAGTGTTTGTTTGAAAAGAAAAACATGTTGAAAAAATTTAGGATTGTAAAGCTCGTACCTTGCTTGACATGTTATTTCTCACCATGTTCATTGTTTATCAGGACTTTTCACACACGTGCTTGGGAAGGAAGCACCACAGTTCCCCTTCACCTTCTTCAAGAACATACAACTGTAAGGGTCTGACAATCACTGAAAAAAGACCCCAGTATATGCAAAAGCAAAGAGCGTTTATTCTGCAGAAACAGTCAGTATGTAGGGGTAAACCATACAAAATGGTGATGACCATGAGGGAATCTTGGGGGTGGAGGTAGCTTCTTTTAAAGACAGTTAGGGGTTTTCCAGTTGCAGTTGGATCACCTTTGTCAGGATTGGTTGAGCTTATGGTATGGGTTATTTGTCCACTTCTGATTGGTTCATACCTTAAGGGAGAGAGGGTTACCTTATAGGGACTTTTTCCTTATGTGTTGTAAGCCCCTGGCTGGATGTTGGGGCAGTGGCTGATTGGCTGTCCTTTTCCTATTGTTTTTCTGAGAAGCTTGGTCTGTCCTTCTGGAAAATTGAAGCTTAAGGCCTAACATGGCTGCCTGTTATAAAACGGAGTGGGTTCAGTCCTTTCACAACTTCCCTTTACATAGATTTTAATATGAATTTCAGTTTTTCATTTTTCTTCCAGGGTGGGTTTAAGATAAGTACATAGCACACTCACTCTCTGAGGGCATTTAATGTCTGAACAAATTTAAACAGCTCTAATGAAGGGACATTGCTGGAAGGAACATCTTCAGTCCACTGCTTGGTGAGATATGACAACACTTGTTTCCACACTTGTGGGTTAATTTAGTGGCATCTACTCCCTTTTTTTCTTCTCTGAAATGAGGGCTATCACAATTCTAGACTTCCCCGTTCCAATGTATCTTATTAGTATTTCTTCTGAGGCAACGTTAGTTTTGTTTTGTTTTTTTTTTTTATCTTAGTCTGTAATTTCTTAGATATCAGACAGCAGTCCAATTGCACACTGAAGATTGTAGAAATAATGTAATAATACATATTTGAATAGTTTTCATTTTTGAACAACATGTAGCTCTTTATAAATACAACCAAAGGCAGGAAACTAGAAATGAAATGAAAATGTGGGCTGTATATATCTGTCCCTGAATGCTGCTTGGGTAAGAAATAAGTCCCCAGATGAAAGCAGTGTGAGTCATTTCAAATCTAAGTGCCTCCTATTATCACAAGACTGCATTGACATGATTGTGAAAACTCCACAAAGAATTCCATAAGGAACTTCTGATCTCGGAGGGCTCCCGGGGTGCTGCTGCAGAGTGAAAGGGTGATATCTATATATGTATATTTTGATCTAGTGGATACTCACAGTCAGTTTACTGACAGAAGAGGAATCAGATTCTTTGGATAAAGTATTATGAATGAGACTTGAAGACAAAAGTTATGACATTCCCTGTGTGGACTATCAGATCTGCAAAAGCAGCTCTTCCATATACTACTTGTGTGGTTAATAACTCCTCCACTTCCTCTTGTAAGCCTCCACATGACTCTGAAACCCTTTCAGCACAGTCCTCCAGGCAGGCATGATAGACACACAGAATGACATATCTGTAAATGTTCATGAATCTTCCTTCATGAGCATTCCACACAACAGTCTTTTATTTCCTTGGAAGGTACACCACAGGTATTTCTTTTCTGTGTGGTCCAGAGGAGGTGCATTTAAACAGCAGAAATCTGAATCCTGCCTGCAGTGGGCTTCAGTTTAGGGAATGAAAAACAGAAGTCAACATTTATTAGGTATGAATGCATTATTTAGAGAGCCTTCCTGACCCAACCTGGAGCTGGGCCAGATATTTCTCCTGTGTCTCTCCTTGTCTCGTGTCTCAGGCAGGAGTTATCTAGACAAAGTTGATAGAACACTACAATAGCAACTGCAAACTTCGGTTTTGGTCATGGATTCATGTATGTTGGGAAAGTTGCTAAGAATTCCTCAAAAATAAAACATATAAGCCAGGTTAGGTGGCTCATACTGGAATCTTAACATTTAGAGGACTGAGGTGTCAAGATGGTGAGTTTGAAGATAACCTGGTCTATGGAGTGAGATCCTGACTTAAACAAAACAAAACAAAACAAAACAAAACAAGTCCATAGAGTTATTGAATGACTCAGCAATTCCAGTTCAAACAATTAAAGCCACAAGCTTACTCGAACATCCATTAACAAGTGAATGGATAAGCAAAAGACAGGATGTCATACAAAAAAATGTTATTCAGACTTTAAAAAGAATGAGGTTCTGACTCAAGCTGGACAGTGGATTGGTCTTAAAAATATGATGGTAAGTGAAAGATGTCACCTACAAACAAAAACAAAACTAATTGTGTGGTTCCACCTAGAGTAGTGGCAGGATGTGGAATAGAGATTCCCAGAGGCTAAGTGCAGGGAAGTGATTAGTAGAACTTCTGTTTGGGAAATTTAAAAGTTCTGCAAATGTGTTCTGATGGTGCTTATCAGCACAGTGATTATCCTGATGTTTGAATCACATACCTAAAAGGTACTAAAGGAGTCTATTTTATTCGATGTATGTGTTATTGTATTATTAAAAAGAAAAAAATTCAGGCTCCCAAAGAGCTTTTATTTACTTGAAATACATTTATCTCTAATTGCTGAATTCAAATTAAAATGGAAAAACTACACTAATTATTTCATCTCATATTAAAAGAGTAAAACCATCAAAGGTTAATGTAACCTTTCTCTAAAGATCAAGTAAATTATGAGAAGATAGGCAACACACACTGTTGGTTATTTTAAACAGATAGATTCATTGTGTTAATTTTTTTCGATTTATTTATTTTGTATTGTGATACGAGTGTCATGTTTACATGTATGTATAGGTACCATATGTGTGCCTGGCTCCTCCAAGGCCAGAAGGCATTGAGTCCCCTATAACTGGTCAATGATGTGTTGGTCTGGTTTGAGGCCTCTGGCTTCTACTGGGTCCTCACTAGGACTCCTCTTGGATATCCTGATGTTGTCTTGTATCATGAAGATCCTATAATTTTAGATCTGTACGTCTGGCCTCTTTATACACTCCCGCAGTTCATCTATCAGGTAGATGTTGGGGTGGGCCAATTCAAATACCCTGGGCCTGAGAGGTATCTGAGCTGGTTAGTCCACTGTCTCTCTCAGACTCATGACTTGGTTGGGGGCTTACCACAACTCCAGGTCCAGCTCTACCCTGCTGCCCAGGTGAGGTGCAGGGCCTGCTTTTCTGAGAGTGGTAGCCAGTGAGGGACATGGCCAATTCTCCCACTCTCATGACCCTGGGGGCCAGCTCTCCTGCCTGCCGTAGACGGTAAAGTATGCGGGATATGAAAAGGCACCTCTCCCTCAGATGAGCTACCACCCAGAAGCCCTTCAGCCTGACTCATCCACAAGGCCCACATCCGGGGCCAACTTTACTGTGCTTCCCAAACAAGGTGCAGAGTCTGCTCTCCTGAGTGCTGCAGCAGGTGAGGAGCAGGGCTCCTGCTCTGATGACCTCGGGACCAGCTCTGCTGCCTGTCATTGGTGGCAAGGGGCAAGAGGAGAGGCTGGTCGTTTTCCTCTCTCCATGCTTACCAGATGAGAAAGAGAGGCAGCTCTCCCGTACTCATATCTTCAGGATGAGCTCACCTGTGTCCCTGATATCTACAGTGCTGCTCTAGTGAGGAGTAGGTTTGCTCTTCCAAGTGATAAAGCTGGCAAGGGTCAGAGACAGCTCTCTTGCTGTAATTACCCCAGAGCAAGGTCTCTGGCATGCCAAAAATGGTGAAGGGCAAGGGAGGATGAGGGTGAGTAGGATGAGAATGATGATGATGAGGAGGAGGGGGAGGGGGAGGGTAAAGATGGGGGAGGGGAAAGATGAGGAGGAGGAAGAGGAGGGGGAGGGGAGGGGAGGGGAGGAGGGTGGTTGAGGGGAGGGAAGGAGGATGAGGTGGAGGACGATGAGGAGGAGGAGAGGGAGGGGGAGAGGGGAGAGGAGGAAACTACCTCTCCCCATCCATGCCACTGCTCAGGAAATGAGTGGTAGGGCCAGGTCCCTTATGCTTATATCCTTAGGAGTTGGCTCACCTACAACTCCCACAACGTGCATGGCCATTCTTCACAGCTGACTAGGGGTAGGGCCAGCTCTCCTGCTCTTATGTTTCCAGGGCAAGCTCTCTCATGCTGCCCAGGTGGGGGGTGGAGCCAGTCCCTGCATAGCCCTTAGATACTAACATGCCTCCAGGTGGCAGCCTAGGCCTAGGATGTTTGCCTAGCCTTTGGTGGTAACAGACCTCTGCTCTAGCAGGTCCATAAACCCAGATGTGGCCATGGGTGGCAGCACAGGCAGGATCCCACCATGGTCCCAGGTGGCATCACCAGCTACTCACATAATGTTGTTCCTCACTACCCTCTGATTTCCAGTTCTGCCTCGCTTTATTTTGCCCACATCCCCTGTTTCTCTTTCTTTTCCATTTCTTGACCACTTATTTCCTCCTCTTAGTGGCTCCTGGGGTCTCTGAATGTCTGGGGTCATCTCGAGAGTAGTCTAGAGAGTGCTATGACAAAACTGCTCATTATGGTGCTGGGCAGGGGTCACATTGGGTATGATCTTCCCCTGCGGCCTGCAGGGCACCTGATTGGTAGTTGTCTCAGGCTATCTCCCTGTACATGCCTGATGGCACTGATCTGGTGATTCTCAAGCTTGTTTTCTTCAGGAAATGTTAGACCACCAATCATTCAGATGTTCACAGATAAGAACACTGAGTATAGACATAACCTATCTCCTCTCTGTCATTTACTGTGGCACATATGACACAGCAGCCATAGCTGCAACATGTCTAGGGTCAGGCATTTTTAATTTTTGAGAAGACAACTCATAGAAATGTCTGGACACAAGTCTATCTTAGATATGGCTATAATAAAAAATACAATAAAGAGAGCGGCTAAAACAACAAGTATTCTTTCTTTTGGTTTGGAGGTGGGAGTCCAGGGTCAGGGTGGCATCTGGTAAGGGCTCTATTCTAAGTTGTGTACATCAGACCCCTTTATATATTTTAATGTGTCAGAAGGATGGCAAAAGGGATCCCTGGGATTTTCTTTCATGCAGTCAGGGTCTCACTGTATAGCCTTGAGTGGAACAATCTGTGTAGAACAGACTGGCATTGAATTCACAGAGATCTACATGTTTCTGCCTTCCAAGTGCTGAGATTAAAGGTGTGTACCACTGTGTCTAGCTCTTTATGATCCCTCCTCCCATTTTTAATAAAGGCATTTAATGCCATTCATTATGATGCTACCCAAATGCCCTATCTCTTCATTCCACCATATTGGATATCGAGTCTTGGCACTATGAATTTGTTAGCATGTGTAGTCAGTGCAAAGTATCTCTCTTTTGATACATTTTTGTTGTTCAGTGTAAATAGCTGTGCAATGGTTAGATCACAGAGTACATAAGTTCTTAGCTTGAAGTAATTTTTTTCTCTTATGGGATATTTGGGATTTATTATCATTGTGTCTGGGACCCAGTAGAGTACATGGGACATTCAATCAGTAAAGGCTGACCCAATATACCAATGATGTTCAAATTGTGAAACTTAAGGTTACATGTATGCTTAACCTCTCTTTTTTTTTCTGTCTCCATTGACTGGACTCAAGGCTTTGAATGTTTGGTAAGTTTGTGCCATGCCACTGAGCTACACTCTCTCAGTGTTTAATTTTTAAAGAAAGTGTTAAACTATTTTTCTAAAGTCATTGAACTATTTTGTATTTCCACCAGTAGTGTATCAACCCATTATTCTTCCAACATGCTTGCCAATAATCTGGTGATGTGTCTTTTTACCTTCTAAGGCCACTGTATGGTGATTTTACTGGTCCTTGTTGATTATTGTAGTTGAACATTTTTTTTATGTTTGCATATCATCTTTTATGAAATATGAAGATGTTGTTTGGTTTCTGTTGAATGCATAGCCTTTTTGCACTACCAGGAAGTGAAAACCAATGTTAATTTATTTTAAGTCAAAGACCAGTTACATTTGTTGAAGACATTGACATCTATATTTATGAGGGATATTGGGCAGAAGTTTTTTTAGGAGATATTTTTCTCTGGGTTTTATTATCAGTGTAATAGTAATGAGATAAAATGAGCCACAAAGAATTCTCTCTTCTCTAAGTGGGCTTAAGATTGTTATTTTTCTTCTGTACATGTTGGATAGAATTTATCTGTAGAACCATCTGGATCAAGAGATCTTTGCAGGAAGATTATTTTAAAATTATAAATTCAAATATACATTCTAATAATAATGGGTCACTCAAATTTTAGCATATTTTTTATCAACTTTTATGTGTTCTTTAAAACATCTGTTAATTTGGGGGGCCACCTAGATGGCTCAACAGGTTAAGGTACTTGATGCCAAGCCTGATGACCTGAGCTCAATTCCATGGACCCACATTGAAGAATAAGAGGCCCGGATCCCACAAATTGCCCTCTGACCTCCACATGAACATCATGGCACATATTTACATATATGTATGCAAGCATGCCTGTACCCCCCAAGTGTAATAAAAAAATGGAAAATTGATCATTTTGGATGGCTTGTCAATATTGTGGGAGTAAAAATTGTAACATCTGTATTATTCTGTTAGTCCACAGAAGGAAAAAAATTACAAAAACCTCCATTTCTCATAGCAATAATTTCAAATTTTTCTCTTATTTTTGCCAGTCTTATTAGTGATCTTATCAGTTTGATTATTCTTTACATAGAACCAGGTTTTTGTTATGAAATTTCTCATAATCTTTGTTTTACATGCCATTGCTTTCTTCTGTTCTATTTACTTTGCATATAATTCTGTTTTACTTAGATTCTTATAAAGAGACTTTAGTCTTTGGTTTTAGTATTTCTTTATTATGATCATCACCATTTAACATATCTTTTCCCTTTTCAGCAATGCTTTAGCACACTATAAATTTTCATGTGATTCCATTTGAAGTATTTTCCAAATAGAGCATAGGTTATTTAGAAATATATTGTGTAATTTATCAGGGGTTTGTGACCCATGCCTTTAATTTGAAAGGCTGAAGCAGAAGGATAATATGAGTTCCTGGCTCTCCTAACTAGATTGTGGCAAGATTCTGCCTGTAGGCCTCATGAACCCCACAATAGTTATGAAGAAGTCATACCATATTGTCAGGTCATAAGGCCATTCCACAGTATCAAAAGGTTGGACAGCCTTGACAGAGGTAGATAACAGAGTCGCTGTGTCCTCTGTGTACTTCTAGGGTTGAACCTGAGGAAACAATTCCCTAAACTTTTGCTAAAGTGGGGTAATTCCTTCAATGGCATTCTCAACCAGGCTCTCCCCTGAAAGTCAATGAATGGTTCTTGCCCTCTGGTCTTTTCCATTGCCCCAGTGAAGAATGTGAGGCTTTATAACTTCATGGGCTTGACTCACCTCAACAACTACAGACACTTTCTCTGCAGTGTGCTTGTTTGCAGCGTTAATTTTTCCCCCTCCCCTTGCCATTTTTATGTCTTTTTGTTGTACTCAAAACCCCTTTCCCATTGTAGATATGCATTAGAGTTGTGAGAAGACGTCATGGCAGAACCTAAACACAATGTCATCTTGAGATTCCGTCTACTGCCATAGAAGTAAGCCCCCTTCATTTCAGGCTAGCCTCACTGCAAGTTCCCAGGCCATGGGAAGAATGAAGTACAATTCTTCACCTAAATGTAACAGATAGAATCTAACCCAATTGTTTTTGTTTTTCTCCAACCTGTGATCAAGCTACCACCATCTGCATTTTTCTTGACATTCTGGTCTCCCAAACTTCCACAAGAATGGCCTATGAAGTACTGTTCATAGTTCTCTAAGTCTCCCCAAACCCACAATTTCGTTTTCTTCTGCATTCCTTCTACAGGTCATATGTAGACTCAGTCAGGTTGACCACAGCAGGAAGCAGAAGTGTGAATGCTGGAAATCAAATCACTTCCTTCTGTTTATTCCATCTAGAACTCCGTAATGTGGAATAGGGCCAACTACACTCAGGGTAGGTTTTTCTTCCTCAGTGAGGCTTTTCTGGAAACATCCTTATCAGCACACTCATAAGTGTGTTTCCATAGAGGTTTTAAATCTAAGTCAAGTTCACAATGAAGATTAACCACTGCTGAGGGTATGTAAAATATGACAGCATACTGAAGTAGATACACACTTAGTTGAAAATATCCTTAATACTTTTAAAACTTACTTATTTAAAAATTTTGCCACTATTATCTTCATGATGTGTGTGGGAGTGTAGATGTAACAATGCATACACATAGACACATCAAGGTCAGGAGGCAACTTTCTAGAGCCAGTAATCTCCTCCCAATGTAGGCTCAGAGATTGAACTCAGGTCAACGGACTTGTATGAAAAATGCCATTATTAGCTGAGCTGTCTCTCTGGACCTTGCCACCTTTAGAAATACAAGGTAGAATAAAAATCTCCCTTTTACCCTTTTTATTCTTGGATCCAGTTTTCCCTCGCCACACCCACCCTGTTCTTTGAGTTTCTTTCTAGTTACTTTTTAACATAATAAACAAATATTAACATATATTTATTTCTCTTTTATACAATGGTGGCATATCATACAAAAATGTTCTATTCTCTGCTTTTCTCACTCAAAAATATGTCCTGGGATTTTTTTCCTAGCTGTATATTTTCTTGCTGTATAGAGTTTCATGTATCATAATTTAAATAATGAAACCTCTATTGACGGACAGTTAGATCTTGAAAGATCTTTTTTTATGGAAATTATTGTTGCAATGCATAGTCTTGTAATACATTATTTATCTGTAGGATAATTTCCCAATAGGTAGATTGATAGATCAGACAGCATTTGCATTTGTAAGTTGTTAGTTGTGCTAAACGGGTCCCCACTGGCAAGCCTTGCTATGTCTGAAGTGTTCACTTCTGAAGTGCCATGAGGTGTTCAACTAGCTGTAAAAGTTTTTTGCATAGGGCTAGAAGAAAGTGAAGGAGAGATGATACTTTTGAGATCACTTTCAGAAACAACATCAAAATTCTTTTTGAAACAAGGAAAGAAGAAATAAAATAAAAAAACTCAGAAGTTTCATTATGTGTAATGTGTTGCTCTTGAGTATGCTGAAAAATCCTTACCACTGTTTTGTGAGATTGGTTTTGTTTTTATCCATTGAACAAACACTGTAGAACAAAGTCACAGACAGGCTAACTATCCTGTCTAAGGTTGTGCTGTTTGGTGCACAGCAGAATCCCGAAGGCCTTTTCTTCTACCTCAGAGGTGCTCTCTTCTCATAATAGTCAGTCCATTTCATTCCCGAGTCTCCTGTTAGAATGAACTTCAAGCACAGCATATGCTGACCACTTCTTTTTTTTTTTTTTTTTCGGAGCTGGGGACCGAACCCAGGGCCTTGCGCTTCCTAGGTAAGCGCTCTACCACTGAGCTAAATCCCCAGCCCCCTGACCACTTCTAATACACCCCAACTTGACTGAACCTCACTGACCACTTTTAATGTACCCCAATTTGACTGAACCTCAAAATTTACTGTCAGAAGATGGTGCTGAGTTAAATTTCTGGAGTAAAGTTTTCTCATAGTTCTGTGGATTATCTTGTCTAATAATAGCATTTTCAGTCACATAAAACTAAGATAATGCAAACAGATCATTTGCTTGAGGACAGAAATTAATTGCTGGAAGAAGTCCATCATGAGAAAGAATCTATGTTTTGAGTAGAGTCCAATGAGTAAGAATCTTAATTTCAGCAGTCCATTTCTAGATGACCTGAGGCAATGTATCACCATGAATGTGTCAGCCCCCCATTTCAGAATGAAGGGGTCCTCACAGATAACTCTCATCTAAGTACAAAATTCATCATGAATTCTAATGCCACATGAGTCATAAGCTGTGTGAAGGAGTAGACTTTGTGTCCACCTGACCTCTTTCTGCTCTTCCCCATGTCTATGACCTCAGGAACTTGAGGAATTTTTTTCATCTCCTTTTATTCTATCTGAAAAGACGAAACAATCAGTCACAAGACATCAGTAAAACTCATGTTACAAGGCTCTTGTGAGACTTAAATGAGATCACATGGATAAAACACTTTGCACCAAGTCAGGACATACTGCGCAGTCATCAGACGCTACCTGATTATGCCTTGCATGCTACTAATCAATTTTTTATTCTATGGAGAGATCTCTTTAACATTGACTGTTGGAGGCAGATTTGTGTACCATGACAAACAGCTTTGTGTGTTTAATATGGCCTTCTGCTTGGCTAAATGGAAACACAGAGGTAAAGTTCTGCCTGACCTTGTCAGTGGTTAACTTTTGCTTCCTCATGTGTGAGATTTGATTATCTTTATCTTTGCCTGTGTTACCTACATATCATAAAATCATCCCATCTTTTTAATATCCTCCCACAAATATTCAACTTTTTGACCTTCAGTAGGACTGTAGTAAGACTGCCTACTCTTGAGTGCCCCTGTCTATCTAATGTCATGTGAAACCACCTAAGTGTTTCCACATCATAGCTGTATCATGGTCACACAGATGCTATAAGCTGTGATTCATCCTTGCCACTAGATGGCACTGTAATAGAACACATTTACTGGTTAATTGTTTTATACTCTAGGGAGACAACCATAGAAACAGGGGCCTAAGGCGTAGCTACCTATATGAAGCTGGACTCGAGAAGACTTAAAAGAAGGGTGAATTATAAATGCAAGAATTTCATGTTTGAGTGTCATGTAGGTTCCTTCAAAAGGTGGTCTTAAGGGTGTAAAGGAGGTGACAGAGAGGGCGTAGGAGAGAGAGAAGGAGGAGAGAGCAGGGGTTAGGTGGGGAGAGAAAGAAAGGGAAGGGGAGTATTTTTAGGCTTTGGCCAGCAGGGCTTATTTCTATTGGATCATGCAATGCCCTTTAAAATTACACTGTAGTTCAGAGGTGCTCTTGTCCATTGGTCAAGATTGTCTCCTACTCTTTCTATAAGTTTTCATATGGACTAGCATTCTTTTGGCATTCAAGACAGATAGGGCAGAAAAAGCCCTCAGTGTGAATGAAAGAAAGCTCTTGAATGTGTAGTGTGCATTATCTATTCCAACCTGGTTAACATCAGATGAAAGGGTGGGTATATGTGACTCAGGGCACCAGATGTGTTTGCTGCAGCAACCTAATAAATCATGGACTCTGTAAATTCTTCCAGTTGAAATAAACAAAGAATCCTAATGAACCATCTGTATGTCCTAGTCCTTGGGGGGGGTTACCTAATAGGTATTCTAGCAAGTGCTTAGTGAATTAAAAATATAAATGGCTACTTCACGAACTTTAGATTAAAGAGACATGTTGCCCTTTATATTCTAGAATAAAAGAATTGGAAAATTATTTTATCTATAGATAAATATTAGAATATAGACATATGAGGGGTTAATTTTTGTAGGACTAGGAAGAATTTGATAAAAGGAAATATATAGGGGAAATGATATTGAACTGGAAGATATGAGGTGATGTGTATATTATTTAGGTCACCTTAAGTAAGTATAGGGAATTGAATCTACCTATCCTTCTCTCTCTCTCTCTCTCTCTCTCTCTCTCTCTCTCTCTCTCTCTCTATCCATCCATCCACTGATCTGCACATGTATGCATAATTATAGATTCATGTGTTTGAACCTGTGTTCAGTTACTAGTGTAATGGTTAATCTCAATTGTCAACTTCATAAAATATAGGATAGAAGATCAGTCTTCGGACCTGGCTGTTAGGATTATCCCAATTAGGTTACTTGATATGAGAAGATGCATACATCCTGGGTAGTACCATTCTCTAGGGTGGGATCTAAACTGTATGGGATAGAAAAAGTGAGCTGACAGCACGCATTCATTCTCTGCTTCCTGATTATGGATGCAACATGGCCAGACATTTCTAGTTCCTGCTGCTTTGCCTTCCTAATCACAGTGAAATATGTACCTCAAACTGTGTGTCTTAGGTAGGGTTTCAATTGCTGGGAGGAAACACCATAAGCAAAAAGCATGTTGGGAGAGGAAAAGGTTTATTTGGTTTATGCTTCCTTATCGCTGTTCATCATCAATGGATGTCAGGACAGGAATCCAAGCAGGGAAGGAATCTGGAGGCAGGAGCTGATGCAGAGCCCATGGAGATGCGCTGCTTACTGCCTTGGACCTCATGGCTTGCTCAGCCTGCTTCCTTATAGAACCCGACACAGCATAGCGATGGCACCACTAACAATGGATTGGGTCCTCACCCATCAATCACAAATTGAGACAATGCATTACGGGCTTGTCTGTAGCTTGATGTTTTCTTTCTCTGATTGGATATTTTTATTTACATTTCAAAGGGTATTCCTTTTCCCAATTTCCCCTCCAGAAAGACCCTATCCCATCTCCCTCGTCCTGCTTCTATGAGGGTGCTCCTCCACGCACTCATCCACTCCCGCCCTCTCCCAGCCCTGGCATTCCTCTACATTGGGGCTTCAAGCCTTCACAGGACCAAGGGCCTCTTCTACAGATGCCCGACAAAGCTGCCCTCTGCTACATATGTGGCTAGAACCATGGGTTGCTCCATGTGTACTCTTTGGTTGGTGATTTAGTCCCTGGGAGCTCTGGGGGCATCTGGTTGGTTGATGTTGTTGTTCTTCCTGTGGGGAAGCTCCTTTGCTTCAGCTTCTTCAGCCCTTTCTCTAACTCTTCCTTGGGGACCCCATTCTCAGTCCAATGGTTGGCTGGGAGCATCCACCTCTGTATTTGTCAGGCTTTGGCAGAGCCTCTCAGGAGACAACTCTGTTAGACTACTGTCAGCAAGCACTTCTTGGCATCTGAATAGTGTATGGGTTTGATGACTGCATACGGGATGGATTCCCAGGTAGATCAGTCTCTGGATGGCCTTTGCTTCTGTCTCTGATCCACACTTTGTTTCCATATTTCCTCCTGTGAATATTTTGCTCCCCCTTATAAGAAGGACTGAAGCATCCAGACTTCAGTCTTCCTTCTCCTTGAGCTTCATGTGATATATAATTGTATCTTCAGTATTGTTTTAAGAATGACATATCTACGTCCTATAGTCAAAGTGTGTGTTGTCTTTAGCAATAAGGTCTTATCATGTAATTATGATTGGAAACCAAGGCCAATGCCAAATACCCTGTGTTGCTCTAGAGATCCCTGGGACTTTCCTGACCAATAACTCAATTTCCATTAATTAACCCATTCCCTTTGGGAATGACATTTGTCTACATGTACAGGATAATTTTATTTGAATTCTTTTTACTTTCTTTTTTATGGTTACATTTGAGGTTAGCTTACTAACTAGTGTGTAAGTATCCATCTTCGTCATATATTTTCAGTTTTGGTTACTCCTTTTCCTCTTACTCATTCCCTGCCCCTACCCCTGCTTAATCCTTTCCCTCCTAGTACTACTTCATCTTCTTTCATTTTATATTTATTCTATTGTCCCTATAATTATTATTTCTGGTAATTTTAATAATAATTATTACTATTTACTTGTGAGTAAGATGTGGATTAAATCCGAATGGGTTCCCATGATCCTTCCTTTGGATTAGTGTTTCCCTCTTCAGTCCCACATATTCCTGAACCTCTCCCTGTTCAAGTTTTTTTTTGTCCCCCAGATGTGGACTGCTTGGTTAGGTCACATGTATGCCTGTGCTGTGGCCACACTACTCTTCTCTGCATTGCTCCAATTTTAATGTATGTGCCACTGAAGCAAGCACATGAGATAGACTTTTGAAGTTTACAAAATTACAGCTTTAAACAAAATATAATTAATACATTAAAGAATGTAAATTGAAAAGAGAGACTGTCACAAGAAAATTAGAATCTATAAACAGAAATATACAAAATAGAAAATGCAAAGCAAAAAGGATTAAAAAGTCAAGAAATGAGCTTAGCTGCGAGGGTGACAACATGAAGGAGAATTAGGGAGGTGAGGAGGCAAGGGGTGATGCTATATCTGAAGGGCAGAGAGGAAATAGCATGGGAAATGAAGATAGAAGCAAAGGGTGCTTATGAAAGTCAGTTGAAGTTCCTACTGTGTGTCTAACTGAAGTTGCCAAAGGAAACTTAGAAAAGTCTAGGGAAAAGAAGTATTCATAGATACATTGGTAAAGTAATCTTTAAACCCAAGTTCAGATTCATGAAATTCTATAAAATTCCAGTGGAACAAACTCTCTCTCTCTCTCTCTCTCTCTCTCTCTCTCTCTCTCTCTCTCTCTCTCTGTGTGTGTGTGTGTGTGTGTGTGTGTGTGTGTGTTGTGTGTGGACATGCTGCATTATGCTTTTTCCACGCAATGCAAAACTATATCAAAACTATATGCATTCCTTTTCAGTCTCAGAAAGAACATTTGTCTAAATAAGCTGTGTCCTGGGTCATTAAGAGATTGTTGAAAACATCAAATGATCAAAATAACAAAAAACGTATCTTCTGTCCATAGAAGATTAGTGACACACATGTATCATATAATGCAAGAGTCACATCATATTCATAAACTATGAACTCCTAAGCAAAGATGTCCTATTGTATCTACTTTAGATGACTCATGCTTAGGAAATAGAATGGGAAATGAAGGATAATAGTGCCACAGAAGAATCAAAGCCTGGTTAAACAGCCAGCGATCCAAGTTGAGCACCTTGAGCAGTGAGTCACATGGGTGCTATATAACCCAGTTAGAATATGGAAGGAAGAGAACTCTGACAAGAGTATTCATTTAAAACAGCTTTAATTCCTACCTAATCATGCACTCCCATTACTTTAAATTGAGGGGAAATTCTACAAAATACCTGCCTGATAATTCTTAAAATTGTCATGAAACCAAGAAAAGACTGAGAAATAGTGAATCAAAGATGACTAACGAGACGTAATGACTAAATATGATATGATATCATGGTTGGGACTAAGGAAGAGAATAAGAACTCAGTAGTAGAAATACCTGAGAAATTCAAATCAACCCTGAAGTTTAGCTATTAACACACTTAAATAAGTTCATGAAGCTTTCTTTTCAAGTTTATTTATTGAGAATTTCATATCTTTATAAAACATTTTTAAAATTGCATCTGATTCCATCTTCTACTCTTTCCAAAGTCCCCTATTGATCACCCAACTTCCTTTCCTCTTACTTTTTTGAGGGGGGTAACTTATTGAGTTCAGTTAGTGATACTAATATGCCCATGGGTTTATTGACTTCCATTGGAGCATAGACAGCCTAATGGGGGGGGTCACTTGCCTAAAAACATGGTTCCAACCTCTAGCAGCCACCTACTATCTTTAGCTAGGGTGGAATGCTATTTGGCTTGATCTTGTACAGGTCCTGCACAGGCAACCATAGCTATTGCAAATTCACTGGTGAAATAGCCCTATCATGGCCAGAAGATACAGAATCACAACATATAAGTTTCTAAATCTTGACAAGTGTATCGTGGTGCTATGGTTTGAATATGAAAAGTCTGTGCTTCATTCCTTATCCCTGTGCTCTCATACAGATGCTTAGTTCCCTGGTGGTGTTATTTTGGGTAGTAGAGGAAGTTGCAGGAGGTAGGGAGTATTTGGAGGAAGTGAGTGACTAGGAAAATGTCCTTGAAGTACACCCTGTCCATGGTCCCTGTTATTGTTATGAGCATGTGCCACTATGCCCACTATGACAAAATTTTAAAAGGTGGAGATTGGAGATGAAAGTCAGGCTGTCATGTTGGCATGTGAGCACTTTACTGACCAAGCTATGACCACAATTACACTTTTAAAAATAGCCAATTTACAATGCATTTGGTGGAATAAATATGAAGGGCACCTCTCAAGAGTGTTTCATAAAATAATCACATTGCTGTTTTTCCAGTGAGACAGACACACAGAATAATGCCTACACTACTTGAGACTCCTTCTTGCCTCTTCCAGTCATGATCCTCCTGACAAGTAATCCCTCTACCAAACCCTCATCACCACTGATACCTTCTGGACTTTTGAAATTCATATAAACAGAACCATGAAATGTCTACTCTTTTCTATCTGGATTTTTTTTTCAACTTTTTATCTGGGAGATCCATTCATAATTCTGTTACAGTAGTTTCTTTTTTCCATGAATATATTTTATATGATATGCATAATAATATACATAGTAATGAAAAATACAATTTTGTTATATGCTTGGTCACAAATTATTTACCCTGTGGCCATTGGAATTGTTCTAGTTTGGGACTATCATAAAAAGAAAATGAATATCACTGGCCTTGCAGTTTTCAAAATGTATGTGTGCTGTTGCTAAGGAATCTTTACTAGTAAGAATCCCTAACATTGCTGCTGCTACCCTGAGTTTTAATATAAGGTAATTTTATACAAGTACATGTCCATCACTAGTGTCCGGTCAGTTAGCATCCTGGTAATCACTCCTTTTCTGATCTAGGCATGATGCTGAGATGTATAGAGATAATCTATTGAAACTTTGAATTGCATTATTCTCTTGGGAGACATTATAGAGCCCAGGCTGGTCCTACTGCATCCACCGTCTGAGATTGAGAAGACAGATGTTAATTGTTATGCCTAGATTTATAATTTCTGTTTTCTTTTGTGGTTTTAAGAAATGTTTGGGGCAAATAATATCAGGTTTATAGGAAAAATATAAAATAGTTCAGTATATTCATTGCACCCCTCACCAACTTTGTGCAATGTTAGCATTTATTATGACAGTAACATAAGGAAATTCCTTAAAAACCCTATGATTCCAATACCAAATCATATTTTTACCGTGATGTGCTATAAAAACTGTAATAAAATGCAGTTAAAGGACAATTCTGTATGCCCTAGAAACTGACAATCCAACTAATATAATCAAAGATTATAATTTAGTGTGGGCTATTTGGATAAGAAATTAATTTGTCAACACAGGAACCTAGGAGCAGTCAAGGGCAGGATGCTCCTGATCTCTTTCTGCTCCCAGGGCTAAAAGTGTTGCTAGGAGCACTGACACACCTGAGAGCAGAGGTAAGACCAGTACTTCTGCTCAAAGGGACCTGCCTGGAGCCCTCAGGACACACGAAACCAGGAGCAGTCTGAGACGGGACCCTTTTGGTTTCTGCCTGCACCCAGAGCTGACCCAGTCCCACAGCTCTCTGCACTTAGATCCTGCTGGAAAAAAAAGCTGGTCATAGGAGTGCTGACACACAGGCTTACAGGAGGGTCAAGCCACTGTCAGGGATAGCAAGAACACCAGAGACAAACAGATGGCAAGAGGCAAACACAGGAACCTAAGCAACAGAAACCAAGATACTTGGCATCATCAGAGCCCAGTTGTCCTACCAAAGCAAACACTGGACTTCCCAACACACAGGAAAAGCAAGATTGGGATTTAAAATCACATAGCATAAAAAAAAATAAAATCACATATCATGATGATGACAGGGGACTTTAAGAAGGACATAAATAACTCTTAAAGAAATACAGGAGAACACAGGTAAACAAGTAGAAGCCCTTAAGGAGGAAACACAAAAATCCCTTAAAGAATTACAGGAAAACACAACTAAACAGGAGAAAGAATAGAACAAAACCATCCAGGATTTAAAAATGGAAATAGAAACAAAACAATAAAGAAAGCACAAAAGGAGACAATCCTGGAGATAGAAAACCTAGGGAAGAGATCAGGAGTCATAGATACAAGCATCACCAACAGAATACAAGAGATAGAAGAGAGAATCTCAGGGGCAGAAGATACCATAGAAAACATCCACACAACAATCAAAAGTCAAAAAGCTCCTAACGCGAAACAACCATGAAATCCAGGATACAGTGAGAAGATCAAACCTAAGGGTAATAGGTATAGAAGAGAGTAAACATTTCCAAATTAAAAGGCCAGTAAATATCTTCAACAAAATTAAAGAAGAAAACTTCCCTAACCTAAAGAAAGAAATGCCCATAAGCATAAAAGAAACCTGCAGAATTCCAGATAGATTGGACCCGAAAAGAAATCCCCCCTGTCACATAATAGTCAAGACACCAAATGAACAAAACAAAGAAAGAATATTAAAAGCAGTAAGAGAAAAACAGTTAGGTGACATATAAAGGCAGACCTATCAGAATTCCACCCAACTTTTCTACAGAGTCTATGAAAGGCAGAAGATCCTGGGAAGATGTCATACAGACCCTAGGAGAATACAAATGCCAGCCCAGGCTACTATATTCAGCAAAACTATCAGTAAACATAGATGGAGAAACCAAGATAGTCCATGACAAAGACAAATTTACACAATCTTTCCCCAAATCCAGCCCAACAAAGGATAAAAGATGGAAAACTCCAACACAAGGAGGGAAACTGCATCCTAGAAAAAGCAAGAAAGTAATCTTCGTGCCACCAACACAAAAGAAGAGAGCCACACAAACATAATTTCATCTCTAATGAGAAAAATAACAGGAAACAGCAGTCACTATTCCTTAATATCTCTTAACATAAATGGACTCAATTCCCCAAAAAGGACATAGACTAACTAAGAGGACCCAGCATTTTGCTGCATACACGAAAGACACATCAGTGGCAAAGACAGATAGGCTGGAAAACAATTTTCCAAGCAAATGGTTCCAAGAAACAAGCTAGAGCAGCCATTTTAATATCTAATAAAATGGACTTTCAACCAAAAGCTATCAAAAAAGATAAGGAAAGACACTTCATATTCATCAAAGGTAAAATTCACCAAGATGAACTCTCAATCCTGAATATGCTCTAAATGCGAGGGCACCTACATTCATAAAAGAAACCTTACCAAAGCTCAAAGCACACATTGCACCTCAAACAATAATAGTGGGAGAATTCAACACCCCTATTCTCAGCAATGTTCCCATCATGGAACAGAAACTAAACAAAGACATAGAGAAACTCACAGACGTTATGAACCAAATGGATTTGACAGATATTTATAGAACATTTCATCTAAAACAAAAGAATATACCTTCTTCTCAGCACCTAATCCTACCTTCTTCAAAATTGACCATATTGGTCACAAAACAGGCCTCAACAGATACAAGAAGACTGAAATAATCCCATGCATCTTAACAGATCACCAAGGACTAAGGCTGGTCTTCAGTAACGACAAAAATGACAGCCCACATACACATGGAAGTTGAACAATGCTCTACTCAATGATAACTTGATCAAGGAAAAAATAAAGAAAGAAATTAAAGACTTTTTAGAATTGAATGAAAATGAAAGCACAACATACCCAAACTTATGGGACACAATGAAGGCAGTGCTAAGAGGAAAACTCATAGCTCTGAGTGTCTCCAAAAAGAAACTGGAGAGAACATATATTAGCAAATACACCAAAGAGGAGCACATGTCAGGAAGTGATCAAACTCAGGGCTGAAATCAATCAAGTGGAAACAAAAAGAACCATACAAAAAATTAACAAAACCAGGAGATGATTCTTTGAGAAAATCAAGAAGATAGATAAACCCTTAGCCAGACTAACCAGAGGGCACAGAGACAGTATCCAAATTAACAAAATCAGAAATGAAAAGGGAGACATAACACCAGAAACCAAGGAAATTCAAAAAATCATCAGATCCTACTACAAAAGCATATAGTTAACAAAACTTGAAAGTCTGGATGAGGTGGATAATTTTCTAGATACCAAGTACCAATGTTAAATTAGGATCAGATAAAGAATCTAAACAGTCTCACAACTCCTAAATAAATAGAAGCAGTTACTGAAAGTCTTTCAACCAAAAAAAGTCCATGACCAGATGGGTTATTGGAGAATTCTATCAGACCTTCATAGAACACCTAATACCAATACTCTCCAAACTATTCCACAAAATAGACACATAAGGAACACTACCCAATTCCTTCTATGAAGCCACAACTATGCTTATACCCAACTATACAGAGACCCAACAAAGAAAGAGAACTTCAGACCAATTTCCCTTATTAATATCAACACAAAAATACTCAATAAAATTCTTGCAAACCGAATCCAAGAACACGTCAAAATGATTATCCATCATAATCCAGTAGGCCTCATCCTAGGGATGCAGGGATGGTTTAATATAAGGAAATCCATCAACATAATCCACTATATAAACAAACTCAAAGAAAAAACCCACATAATCATCTCATTAAATGCTGAGAAAGCATTTGACAAAATTCAACACCCCTTCCTGTTAAGTCTTGGAAAGTTCAGGAATTGTAGTCCCATCCTAAACATAGTAAAAGCAATATACAGCAAACCATTAGCCAACATCAAACTAAATGGAGAGAAACTTGAAGCATTCCACTAAAATCAGGGACTGGACAAGTCTACCCACTCTCTCCCTACTTATTCAATATAGTACTGGAAATCCTAGCTAGAGCAATAAGACAACAAAAGAAGGGCAGTGGGATATAAATTGGAAAGGAAGAAGTCAAACTGTCACGATTTGCAGATGATATGATAGTATACTTAAGTGACTCCAAAAGTTCTATCAGAACTACTAAATCCTATAAATAACTTCAGCAAAGTGGCTGGGTATAAAATTAACTCAAACAAATCACCTACTCTTCCTTTACTCAAAGGATAAACAGATTGATAAATAATTTAGGGAAATGACACCCTTCACAATATTCACAGATAACATAAAATACCTCAGTGTGACTCTAACCAAGCACATGAAAGAGCTGTATGACATGAATTCAAGTCTCTGAGGAAAGAAATTGAAGAAGATCTCAGAAGATGGAAAGACCTTCCATGCTTATGGATTGACAAGATCAATATAGTATAATTGGCCATCTTACCAAAAGCAATCTACAGATTCAATGCAATCCCAATTAACGTTCCTACTCAATTCTTCACAGAGTTAGAAAGAGAAATTTGCAAATTCATTTGGAATAACAAAAAACCCAAGATATCGAAAACTATACTCAACAATAAAAGTTCTTCTGGGGGAAATCACCATCCCTGACCTCAAGCTGTATTACAGAGTTATAGTTATTTAAAAAAAAAAAGAGTATGATATTGGTACACAGACAGGTAGATAGATCAGTGGAATAGAACTGAAGACCCAGAAATGAACCCACACAACTATGGTCACTTGGTCTTTGACAAAGGAGCTAACATTATCCAGTGGGAAAAAAGATAGCATTTTCAACAAATGGTGGTGGTTCATTTGGAGGTCAGCATGTATAACAATGCAAATCGATCCATTTTTATCACTCTGTACAAAGCTCAAGTCCGAGTGGATCAAAGACCTTGACATAAAACCAGGTACTCTCAAACTAATAAAAGAAAAAGTGGGGTGGAACCTCAATCACATGGGCACTGGGGAAATTTTCCTGAACAGAACACCAATGGCTTATGCTCTAAGATCAAGGACTGACAAATGGAACATCGTAAAATTTCAAAGCTTCTGTAAGGCAAAGGACACTGTATTAGATCAAAATGGCCACCAATTGATTGGGAAAAGATATTTACCAATTCTATATCCAATAGAGAGCTAATATTCAATATATACAAGGAATTCAAGTTGTTAGATTCCAGAGACTCAAATAATCTTATTAAAAACTGGGGTACAGAGCTAAACAAAGAATTCTCATCTGAGGAATATCTAATGAGAAGTACCCAAAGAAATGTTCAACATATTCAGTCATCAGGGAAATGCAAATCAAAACAATCCTTAGATTCCACCTGACACCAGTCAGAATGGCTAAGATAAAAAACTCAGGTGACAACAGATGCTGGTGAGGATGTGAAGAGGAACACTCCTCTATTGTTCATGGGACTGCAAGCTGGTACAACCATTCTGGAAATCTGTCTGGAGGTTCCTAAGAAAATTGGACATAGTAGTACCTGATGACCCAGCTATACTACTCCTTAGTATATGTCCAAAACATGCTCCAACATACAACAGGTACACATGCTTCCACTATGTTCATAGCAGCCTTATTTATAATAGCCAGAAGCTGGAAAGAACCCAGATGTCATTCAACAGAGGAATGGATACAGAAAATGTGGTACATCTACACAGTGGAGTACTACTCAGCTATTAAAAACAATGACTTTATGAAACTCATAAGCAAATGGATGGAACTAAAAAGTATCATCTTGAGTGAGGTAACCCATTCACAAAAAAACACACATGATGTGCACTCAATGATAAGTGAATATTAGCCCCAAAGCTTGGAGTACCCAAGATACAATCCACAGACCACATGAAGCTCAAGAAGATGGACGCCAAAGTACAGATGCTTCAGTCCTTCTTAAAAGTTGGAACAAAAATATTAATAGATGGAGACAAAGTCTGGAGCCGATATTGAAGAAATGGCCATTCAGAGCCTGCTGTACCTGGGGATCTAGCCCATATACATACAGTCACCAAATCCATACAGTATTGCAGATGCCAAGAAGTGCATGCTGACAGGAGCCTGATATAGCTGTCACCTGAGAGGCTCTGCCAGTGCATGACAAATACAGAGGGAAAGATAGCAGCCAACCATTGAACTGAGGATCGAGTCCCTGTTGGAAGAGATAGAGAAAGGATTGAAGGAGCTGAAGGGGCTTGCAACTCCATAGAAACAAGAATAGCAACCAACCAGAACTCCAGGGACTTAACCACTGCCCAAAGAGTACACGTGGACAGACCCGTGCATGGCTCCAGCTGCATATGCAGCAGACGATGGACTTGTTGGGCATCAATGGGAGGAGAAGCCCTTGGTTCTGCCAAGGCTCGAGCCCATAGTGTAGGGGAATGTCAGGGTGGGGAGGCAGGAAGGGGTGGGTGAGGGAACACCCTCATAAAAGATGGGGAAGGGGAGATGGGATAGGGGGTTTATGGATGAGAAACCAGGAAAGGGGATAATACTTAAAATGTAAATAAAAATATTCAATAAAAATTAGTTTGTCTTTTGCACTTTGGGGTATTTATTTATTTGCTGCATGAATGGATCTAGGAAACCAGTTTTAATTATTATGCCAACTAATGCCAAAGTGGGCAATAGATTCTTCTGATGTTCTCATATTTTGAAATTCAGAGGTAATAAGGCTTTTTACAGAAATTTGGGGGATTTCATGATCACAGAAAGTTAAACATGTTTCATAAAACTATTTAATTTTCAAAACTTCATGCGACATGGAGAAATAATCTTCCTATCTCCCCATTTTACACATGGAGAAATCAAAGTCTAGAGAGAATAGGACGCTGTATATGTAAACAGAGAGGCTCCAATTCAAACTTAATCTCCACAAATCCTAGATCCAAAGCTTTCATTTATTTTATCTACACTGGTACTTCTAACAGTATGAATCACACTTTATTTATTTATTTATTTATTCGTAGCCGGGGACCGAACCCAGGGCCTTGCGCTTGCTAGGCAAGCTCTCTACCACTGAGCTAAATCCCCAACTCATGATCTTGCTTTATTCAGGTTCCCAAATACCCAAGGTGTGCATCTGAAGAGGAAGCCTGGGGTTCTAAGTTTTTAATGGTCCCCATGAGTGAGTCACTCTGCTTCAAAGACTCACTAAGAATGTGGCATCTACATAGAACACATGAAACTCAAGACGGATGATCAAAATGCGAATGCTTCACTCCTTTAAAAGGGGAACAAGAATACCCTTGGCAGGGAATAGAGAGGCAAAGTTTAAAACAGAGGCAGAAGGAACACCCATTCAGAGCCTGCCCCACATGTGGCCCATACATATAGAGCCACCCAATTAGACAAGATGGATGAAGCAAAGAAGTGCAGGCCGACAGGAGCCGGATGTAGATCTCTCCTGAGAGACATACCCAGAATACAGCAAATACAGAGGCGAATGCCAGCAGCAAACCACTGAACTGAGAACAGGACCCCCATTGAAGGAATCAGAGAAAGAACTGGAAAGCTTGAAGGGGCTCGAGACCCCATATGAACAACAATGCCAACCAACCAGAGCTTCCAGGGGCTAAGCCACTACCCAAAAGACTATACATGGACTGACCCTGGACTCTAACCTCATAGGTAGCAATGAATATCCTAGTAAGAGCACCAGTGGAAGGGGAAGCCCTTGGTCCTGCTAAGACCGAACCCCCAGTGAACGTGATTGTTGGGGGGAGGGCAATAATGGGGGTAGGATGGGGAGGGGAACACCCATATAGAAGGGGAAGGGAAGGGGTTAAGGGGATGTTGGCCGGGAAACCGGGAAGGGGAATAACACTCGAAATGTAAATAAGAAATACTCAAGTTAATAAAGAAAAAAAAAAAAAAAAAAATGTGGCATCTTGAATTTATCTTCCCAACGCATTTACACACACACACACACACACACACACACACCCACACACACACACACACACGAACTAACAGGACCATGCCCCCTCGATTGTTTATTTGTGGCTGCTTCACACCAACCTGCTCCCATTTGTGAGTTTCCCACCGGAGGTTCTCAACATTAGAGCTCCTTTCCCAGCCCCTTGCAAACTGGGGATGCAGTGGATGCAAAGTAAGCATTGAACTGAGTTAGATAAACATCATGGCTGGTAAGCACGCATGCCTATCCCTCCTCTCAGGACTCTGTGAATCTTAAACCATAGTGAGTTAGTCCATCAGAAGGAATACTCTTCTGCCCACACAGTTTCCTATACGGAATCTCTTGAGACTCTTTGAAGAGATAAATATGCTACAACATACATTTTTTTAAGTATAAGGCTCAAGACAAAATGTGATGGGGAAATAATCAAATAATATGTAACACCTATTTTTTTAACCATCCTGCAAAGATTATTTTTGAGATGGTTTGTTCCTGAAAGCCTTTCTTTCTTGAAAAATAAAATAAAAAGAGGTGAGAGCTAAAAGGATACATAGAGGTTATTAAAACTTCCATTTTGCATGCCCTTGTTTTTGGAGAAAAATATCCATTATGTGACTTGAAGATGTCCTAGTGGTCCAAGGGAAGAGGCAGTAATTACCTGTCCTGGCCACTTCTGTTTTATGCTGTGATCTTAGCTGAGCTTCTTCTATCTATCTCTTCAGTTTCCTCCTTCCCAAGCACGTAAGTAACGGAAGCTACTTCATGAGACTCAGCATTCAACGAAATAATGTGTGCGTGATGGCTAACCCAGTGCCAGGGTCATTGCAAGCACAGAAAAGCACCTATGATTACCGTTGCTAGCATCTGTCTCTGTTTATGCTTTGAGGAACAGTCTCCTTTCATAGGACACCAGCATACACAGTACACCATTACCTACTGTATGTGTTCAAGAACTGTTGACTAAAAACGAGAGGCCAATTAGTAACATTGCAGATGCGTGTGAGTTCACAAGTGTCGGTGCTTGCGGCGAAGGCTACCCAGAACAAGTTCCTTACATCTGGTCTTCTTCCCACAGCTGGTTTGGCTTCTGTGCTGGATAATTGTATATCAACTTGACACAAGTTAAAGTCATCCAACAGATTCGGCGGACCTGTAGGGCAGTGTACTTACTAGTGATCGGTGGGGGAGGGCCCAGCTCATTGTGGTTGGGTCACCCATCCCTGGGCTGGTCATCCTGGGTTCTACAAGAAAGCAGATTGGACAAGTCATGGTGAGCAAGCCAGTAAGCAGTACTCTGTGGCCTCTGCATCAGCTCCTGTCTCCAGGTTCCCGCTCTGCCTTCCTTCGGTGGTGGAAATGTAAGCTGAAATAAACCCTTTCCTCCTCAACATACTTTTGGTCACAGTGTTTCACCATAGCAATAGTAACTCTAACTAAGATAACATGGCTCTTTTCTTTTTCCCCATTTTTATTAAATTGGGTATTTCTTATTTACATTTCAAATGTTTTTCCCTTTCCAGGTTTCTAGGCCCTCAGCCCCCTACCCCCTCCCACTCCCATTCGATATGGTTGTTCCCCTCCCCATCTATCCCCCTTATCTGCCCACCCCAACAATCCCATACACTAGGGGTCCAGCCTTGGCAGGACCAAGGGCTTCCCCTTCCACTGGTGCCCCTACAAGTTTATTCATTGCTACCTATGCAGTTGGAGTCCAGGGTCAGTCCATGTATAGTCTTTGGGTAGTGGCTTAGTCCTGGAAGCTCTGGTTGGTTGGCATTGTTGTTCATATGAGATCTCGAGCCCCTTCAAGCTCTTCCAGTCCTTTCTCTGATTCCTTCAACGGGGGTCCCGTTCTCAGTTCAGAGGTTTGCTGCTGGCATTCACCTATGTATTTGCTGTATTCTGGGTGTGTCTCTCAGGAGAGATCTACATCTGGTTCCTGTCGGCCTGCACTTCTTTGCTTCATCCATCTTATCTAGTTTGGTGGCTGAATATGTATGGACCACATGTGGGGCAAGCTCTGAATGGGCGTTCCTTCAGTCTCTGTTCAAACATGGCTCTTTTCCATGTGTTAACAACTCGCATGCCACCCAAAGATAAGATTTGGTATTAAGAACAAGTTAGGGTTGGGGATTTAGCTCAGTGGTAGAGCACTTGCCTAGCAAGCGCAAGGCCCTGGGTTTGGTCCCCAGCTCCGAAAAAGAGAAAAGAAAAGAAAAGAAAAGAAAAGAAAAGAAAAAGGACAAGTTAAAAGACTTATGCCAGCCTATTAGCTCTGCTTGCTTTTGATGATCTCATATGTGCAGAATTATGAGTACAATGTTTTCTCCCCATTAAAACAAATGTTTCTGAGCCACTGGAATGGATCAGTGTGTTAAGGCATTTGTCACCAAGTCTGATGGCGCACACACACACACACACACACACACACACGCACACACACACACGCACACGCACGCACGCACATACACACACGCACACGCACACGCACGCACGCACATACACACACGCACACGCACACGCACGCATGCACAGAGTAAATAAGTAAATGTAATAAAAATAAAAACAAACACAAATCCTCTGAAGAGTATAAAGAATATATATCTGACATAGAAAACTGAAAAACTAGAAAAACAAAATATAAAAGCAAACACTTTGTAATTCTAAAGGAAATTACAGCTAATATTCTGTGAGGCTTTATAGATATATTTATTTGTTAATACCAAAACCATATATAATATATCATTATAATATTTTCTCTTCTGAAGGACACATACCAAGTATTTATCATCCTTGTATGTTTTCAAATTTAGTTCTTATTGTCATTCACAGGCAGGCTTTAAGTGTGATTTTATTTTGGATTTGATTTTATTCTTGTCTATTTACCTAGCCATGCCTACTTGGCCCAGACTTAGATCAGATGTTCCCTTGGCCATACATCAGTCCCCCCTGACGCTGGCTCAGAGCCTAGAGTATGTCGGACCTGCAAAGTCTCAGATGGTGTCGAATGAATGGGTACTGAGTGAACACATAGTACGCCTGCTAGTTTCCACTCTGACTGGGGGGATAAACTGAAAAGGAAAACCACATCTGTGTGCTAAAACTGATGTTAGTTCTGAAATGTGGGGTGACTTGACTTGGTGGGTCAAGTATACCTGCAGGATATACAGGAAGGTCCTCCAGACTCAGGGTTCTTTCACACTCTTCTGTCCTCTTCTGACCTTCTTACTCAGCCCTTCTCATCTCTCTCGTCTGTGGTTCTCCCTTCTCTACTCTCTTGCTGCTGTGGACTGAAAGATGGCTTTGCGAAGGCTTTGTAAGTGCTTTTCAACCGAGCCATGCACCATGTCTGCACGCTGGTTGCAGATGTGTTTGACATGCGTGTTTGCCCCTCTGAGTGGAAATGTACTTCCATGTTATCTGTTACAGCCTCTCTGATCTCCCTCACCCCCCTCTCCCCCCAAGTTCTCCCATCCAGCTTCAAAATTCTCAACGCCGAGCATAGAAACTTCACAGTGCAGAGCTTCATATGTAAACTGAAGCTGAAAGTGGGCAGAAACTGTGGTTTCCAATCTGAAAGAGCAATTTCCTCTCTAAGGTTTAAGGTTAAAATTAATTGGGGCCTGGGAATAAGTGTGCTCTATAAGAAAGATGGCTTGTTCCTCTGTGTCTTGTTGAAAGGGAGTTCAGTGAGAGCTGGCTGTTGTGGAGAAGGTGGAATAAGACCCAGCCCCAAACGCCTGTAGGGTAATTCGTAGACGTAATCATCACCCAGAAAATCTGACAGTAGCCCATGAGGGGTACATAGTGCACCACAGTAAGGCTTTTTTTTCCTCACATCTGCACTCATTGGATATTCGACCTGTCTGCTAGTCTGTGGTTCTTATATTCATGCAACAGGTTATGGTCGTACCTTGCACTGTTTCTTTGTTAGGCCAGTTTTATATTGCTTTAGAACTTCAGAGAGAGGAAGCGCCGAATCTCCAGGGGAAATGCTCTGCCAGCTACTGTGTTATTATTACCAATATTTTAAAATTCTTATGTTATACGAGAGCAGTTAGAGCACCTATTAGAAAGTTACAAAATGTAATTGTCTCTTGCTGTACCCCTCCCTGCCACTAGAGGGAGAACTTAATTTTTTATTTTTTAAATTAAAAAATAAAACATGTGTACGTGTGTATGTGTGTATGTATGTGTGTTTATGTATGTATATGATGTATGCTTGCATATATGTTTGTACTAATGTATGTGTATTATATAAATATAATCTTCTCAGTCAACATGATTCTATTTGTATGTACATGATTTCAGGAATAACCTCTAAGTATTGGATAACCAGTTGGGGGTTTCTTCCCTGAGGAAGATGATCTTCTCCCCACTTGCCTGTAGTTGTGTCTAGGGCTAGGGTCCTGTGAGGTTTTGCCCTTCCGTGTTAGAGTGCTGTTAGCAGGTGTCCTTCTTGTTCAGGTCTTATTTAAGCAGTCATGTGGTGTGACTTCATGAATGTTTCTCTCTTGACATTTCTAGGAGATGCTGTCTCCTGGCAGACTTGCCATTTTTCTACCTCTTACAACCTTCCCACCTCCTCTTCTGGGATATTCCCTGAGCCTTGGGGGTAGGAGTTGTGCTGTGGATGGGTCAGTCGTGGCTGGGCCCCATACAATCATTTGTTCTTTGCATTTTGGCTGGCTGTCATTTTCTGTAATGATCTCTCTGTGTTACAACAAGAAGTCTCTTTGATGGGGGTAAAAGCTACATTTAACTGTGGGTAAAGGATAGGTATTTAGAATGTAGTTATGGATTATGCTGGTTTAATGAGGTGATAGCTGTGGGTTCTCCTCCAAGAGCCATGACTTCTCTAGCCCTGGTTAGTTGACAGGGTTCCAGTATCAGGCATGAGTTCCCTCTGATTGAGCAGGTCTCAAATCCAACTTGAGAGCTTTTGTTACCTCCAAGTTATGTGTGTCACTACTGTACCCTTAGGGATATCCTGCCGCACTGGTCAGTGTTGTGCCTCATAGGTATCACAGCTGGGTAGGACTATTGTTTGCTTCTCTTCCTTGGTGGCTTGCATGGAGCATTTTGATACCATAAAAGCTAGTCCACAGGGAAGGGGCTTTCAGATCAGATCAGAACAGGTTCCTCAGACTCTGTGTCCAAAGTGCCTGGTGTCCTCAGCAAAAGGGAATTATAGCAATAATCTAGAATGTTTTGAGTCTCTTTGACTCACCAGATGAGCAATTTACAAGGGAGCATCTCGTGCTTGCTTAGAAGTTTGTTAGTCTGCGGCTCTTGGAGTGAATGGCCATCCAGAGGACTTCATTTAAATTATATATGTAATTTAATGTGAAGTTTCTGTTGTAAATGCTATTGTAACTATATAGATGTCAATTGAGTTGTATCGACTTTGGGTCTGATTAATTTTATTATGTAGTATTTTTATTTGTTTCCAAGTTTTAAAAAGTTTTATAGTAAATCTTATAAAATTAAAAATAAACATCATATATATTATCCTAGTGTTTCTATGGCTGTGGTGAAACACCAGGACCAAATAGAAAGTTGGGGAGGAAAGGCTTAATTTGGCTCACCGTTCTTCTTCAAAAGAACAGGAACTCAAACAGGGCAGGAACCTGGAGGCAGGGGCTGATATAGAGGTTGTGGATGGGTGCTACTACAGTTTACTTCTCATGGCTTGCTCAGTCTGGTTTCTTATAAAACCCGGGACCACCAGCTCAGGAATAGTAACACCCACAATGGGCTGAGCTCTCCCCAACAATCACTAATTGAGAAAACACCACAGGCTTGCCTAGAACCTAATCATTTTTTTTAATTTAAATATACTTTATTTTTAGACAACCCATGTGGTATTTTTTTTTCTTAAAAAAAAATGCCTCCACTCCAAATAAATCATGGTCAAAATAAAAGCTCAGGATATCAGTCCCATTTGTCCTAAGTCCTGGTGTCGTATGGATGGTAAGCAGCATTCAATTATGGTGACAGGTGACAGATCCAATTTGTTAACATTTTTCCATCTCTAAGCCCTCCTTAAAGAAAATCATGAATGGAGTCACACCATCTTCACGTTACTCCAGGAGAGCAACCATAACATCTGGATTCATGTTTTCACCAATAAAAAACTGATAGTTATTGAAATTAGCAAGGATGTGCTTAATTTGCTCTGCAGCTCCAGTCATAAATGATGTTACTTTTTCTGGTTTCTGTTCTTCAAGTTGGCCTTTGAGTGATTTCATGCCGTCTTTGATGTACTTTCTGTAGGCCTCTTCTGTGAAGCTGGATTCTTGTAAGTGATGGTTCCTGACAATGTCAACACCAGTGACTACTATGTTTTCAGAACCTTCACCCTCCAGACCTTCAGTGGAAGCGTTTCCACCAATGAGCGAAATATCGATGGTACCCTCTGTTCTACTGACCATCTCACCCTCCAACTCCAGGCACAGTCCATCTGCGGTCTCCCGGATTTTGTAGATGTCGGAGAGCAGCTCGTCTTGGCTGATGAGGTCCTAGTAGATGGTCATGGTGTCACCTGGGAACAGTGGCACTAGGGGAATAGGGAGCAGGCTGAAAAGGCTGAAATGAATCTTAAGGAAGCATTTTTTTTTAAATTGATATTTCCTCCTCTCAGCTGACTTTAGCTTGTGTCAAGTTGACATAAAATTAGCCAGCACATATGTGTACACATGGACTTATATGTATTCTGTGTAATTTTAGGTAAATAGATGATAATATGATTCCTTAAGACTTTTTCAGAAACCCTATTGTTATTTTCCTCTCTTCCCTCCCTCTCCTGTGTTGACTTCCCTCCACTTTAAAGTTAACAGCCCTGCCTCATTTTCTCCTTCAAATAACTCCTATTTAATGATTTCTCACTTTATTTATGACAAGTCTTCCCAGGTCTCTTCTGGTCAGAAGTTCTTTGAGACAATTCCATCAGCCTTAGCCAACTGCAGATTAGAATCACCTGACTCAACTACCCTGACAATGGCCCTGCCGATAGCATATGTTTTGAACTAGCCACCAAACCAGACTAGGACCTTCTCAACCTCAGCCACATTCATCCAGATGGATGCATGGTCTTTGACACCAAGTATACACTTGTATGTCCACAAACACGCTGGTGTAGTTCTGCATGTTAAGGCCACACCTGCTCACCGGTCCATTAGGAGTACGAAAGGACCCTGTAAATAACCTCTACCATGCAATTTCCTTCCTTATATTCCCCTTCCGTTGTTCTACTTAAAAAATTGTATTCTACCCTTGGAGGGTAGATGTTTTCCACTATTCCTTAAATTCAGACAAGCAGCAACAACAACCCCCAAAGAAATACTTGCTAATTTCTAGTGATTACATACCACTAATAGATCCGACTGTGTCGTTGACTAGAATCTATTCTTTATATGTTTATAAAAACCTGTTGGCTAGAGCTTTGCCAGTGTGACTTTTGGGGTAGGAAGAATACCTTCAAAAGGTACTTAGTAGAGTATCTCAGAAGGGAAGGCCAGGGAAGGAATTAGCCTTACAGATAATAGAACTTACTAGCCTTTAAAGCAAATCTTGTCAAGTAGAAACTATTGGACAAAAGATGAGAATTTGAAGCAAGCACATTAACTTCAATACATAAGTGGTATAGTTCCAACTCTTCTGACAGCAGCAAGCAACAGAATGAATGACTTGTTGTGTGGTCCCCTATGGTTTAGGGCAGAAACAGAGCACAGTGACTTCATAGAGCAGTAGGTACTCCATACTGTCATCATGGAGATTAGATTCAATTATTCATGCCTTTCCTCTTACTCTTCAAAACCATCCCTCCTGTGACCCACTACTTCAAACAAGAAATTTAAACACCCCACGTTTACATCCGTTATCTCAGATATCATCTTTTATTAAAGTATCTCTTGCCTTTGCTTCCACCTATGAAGTGTTGGATTTGTCCTGTGGCTCTTAACAAACTCACATCTTAGCCCAACCTCCTTAGTCTATTAGGTGGGAAGTCTGACCAGAGTTATTTGTATTTCTCCCCCTGAGGGCTGGAACAGGTCACCATTCTGTTGCTTCCACGTATGGGTTCCTTCAAAGATGGTAGTTTTAAAGGCTTCTTTTCTGTGCAGATGTGGTTATAGGGACTTCAGATCATCTTAATAAAGCTTGATGCTCAGGTTGCTGGGCCCCACAGTCATCCTCCATGAAGGTTGTTATGTTTTGGGTTTCAGAGGACAACAGGGTCTCTGCTTCCATGATCTATTCCCTTGGTTTTAGGGATCCAGGTTTCTTTTGAGTCAAGTACTTTGCTTTCTTCAGCTTCTGAAGAAGCCTCTGTGAGACCCAGCTTGTTCTAACATTCTATTACACTCGGTCTTTAGGATCATGTACGCTAGAATCAAATGTTGCAAGCTGAAATCTTACTCTTCCCAACTCTGTGTATTAGTGATCTGTAAGCCTCCATTTCTTCGCCAATGGGAATGGCCATCAGTCCTCCACAGCGCTGGGAAGGGATCGACTCATTTCACTGTCTTAAGACGTTCTTTGTGCCATGCTTGAGACTTAGTAAGCCCTCAGTAAATGTCAGCCAGGATTTTAATTATCGAAGTATTGCATTGTAATTCGAGGCTTTATAAAACAAAGTCTTCCACTCCCCGGAGAGGCAAAGGAAGCTGAGTTCTCCCATGTCCAAAGCTGTAGTTCTTCAGGCAGGAGAGAAGAAAGGTATGCTGGAAGTCAGAGGAGGGCAGAAGGCTTGATTTTAAGATAATACAGAACTTGCATTGGCCAGAGGCAGATATCCTTGTTTAATAGGTAACACACAGCCCTACTCCTTGACTAAGTTTGGTGGCAGTTTGAAAGTCGCCTTGGGCTACATAGGTCTATTTATGACTATAAGCCTGAATATCTGTTCCTTTAAGAAGATGACTGTCACCAGCGGAGGATCCTGCCCTCAG